>NW_024609880.1:48018439-48234120 GCF_016920785.2 Ixodes scapularis | reverse complement strand
CGCTGTCCGTGACGTCATCGACGGCTCTTTTGGCTGCCCAAGGCTAGGGGGGCGGGGCTTCAGTCCTATTTTGAAATTGCTCGCATGGCTCTCCGGCGCGTCGCATTGAAACACAATTTTGATATCTGTTAATCTAAAGGCCAAATGAACGCAATTCAAGCGTTTTTTCGCAAATGTAGAAGTGCCCCATCTTCCCTTTAAGCGAAAGTAAAACCACGACAAGCAGACAACAAAAGCGGGAGCGTGGTTACGGT
Organism: Ixodes scapularis; assembly: GCF_016920785.2. Classification (NCBI taxonomy): domain Eukaryota; kingdom Metazoa; phylum Arthropoda; class Arachnida; order Ixodida; family Ixodidae; genus Ixodes; species Ixodes scapularis. The sequence goes on along the minus strand of NW_024609880.1, from coordinate 48,233,866 downwards.
TGTTGTGTGAAAGCACTAGAGGGCAGCAAGAGGGGGAAATAAACACGCCGATCAGCAGTGGTTATCATTACTGAGATCGTCTAAGAGATTACGTTAGTCTCAGACATTTATATGACGGCATTTATGAGACAACGTTTAGGGGAACGTTGACAAGACGACCTTTATCAGACGAAGTTCATGAAAGAAAGTTCATGAGACAAAGTTCATGAAAGAAAGTTCATGAGACAAAGTTCATGAGACAAAGTTCATGAGACAAAGTTCATGAAACAAATTTCACCAGACAAAGTTCATGAAACAAATTTCACCAGACAAAGTTCATGAGACAAATTTCACCAGACAAAGTTCATGAGACAAATTTCACCAGACAAAGTTCACCAGACAAAGTTCACCAGACAAAGTTCACCAAAGTTCGTCAGACAAAGTTCGTCAAAGTTCGTCAGACAAAGTTCGTCAGATAAAGTTCGTCAGATAAAGTTCGTCAGATAAAGTTCGTCAGACAAAGTTCGTCAGACAAAATCCGTCAGACAAAATCCGTCAGACAAAATCCGTCAGACAAAATTCGTCAGACAAAATCCGTCAGACAAAGTCCGTCAGACAAAGTTCGTCAGACAAAGTTCGTCAGACAAAGTTCGTCAGAAAAAGTTCGTCAGAAAAAGTTCGTCAGAAAAAGTTTGCCAGAAAAAGTTCGTCAGAAAAAGTTCATCAGAAAAAGTTCATCAGACAAAGTTCGTGAAAGAACGTTTGTAAGAAAAAGTTCGTGAGACAACATTCATACGCCGAAGCCAATGAACAAAGAATCAAACGGCACTTTGCGGGCATGACTCCCAACCATCTAATATCGTCTCATCGTGTCACATGATAATGATTCGTTGTAATTATTATATTATTACCGATGAGCTCATAATAAAAATTAAAAAAGAACTATGGAAAACGTAATGCCAGAACATTATGGTAATTATGATCGCCGGATATTATGTCATGCAGGCGGCTGCCTTTATATACATTGATTCCCCGTAGTCGAGGACAGGCGCCTTCCGCCGGGCTGTGGTTGCGAGTGCGTCGCAGTAGTATTAAAGGTAGATATCTCGCGCTGTAAGCGGAGCATCTACCGAATTCTTAACCTGTCACTGACTATGGTGTATTGAGGCTCGCGCCTCGCGGAGATAAATGGGGCGTGGTACTTAACGAGGCGCCATTTAAACGTCCGCGGACGTCACTGGGCTATATTCCAATACTGAGGGAATGCGCTTGGGTTGCCGTCAGAGTTTGGACACCTGCCACATCTAGTCCTCACTGGTTACTGCTTCCGCCCCTCCCCCTCCCTTTACCCTCCCCTTTTCCCTCTAGACCAGCTTGCATACGTCCGAAGGTTTGTGGACTCGGAGCCACGTTTAGATCATTAGCGCAACATGTTTACGGTGACGCAGACAGATCGCATATAAACTGCAGGCTGCTCCGTGCCACTCAAGAGTCGAATGAAAATACGTATGGGCCGTTTTCGTGTGACGGCTGTCATGTCGAAATATGACGTAGTTGGGTTGGGCAACAGAGACTAAAGTAAATAGTTTAAGCATAACCACGATACAAAAGTATAGCCATGAAAGAAGTACAGAACTGCTAGCACGAACCCCTTGAACTCCAACACCTTCCAATCGGCGAATAAAGTGACTTGCTATCCGCCCCAGCTCAGCCACGTCAAAATTCAACATGGTGGCTGACACGAAAAGAATAAAAAATACACAGTCAATAGACGTTTTTTAAGCAGTCATGCTTTAAAGACTAGCCCGGCCACCGTGGATGAAAATGACTATGTGGGCACCAGTGTAGCAACGGTGAAGAACCTTACGCGATGTACGCGATTAAAAATTGGCCGTGGGCGGGGGGGGGGGGGGGGGGGGGTTGTTCTCCCAAAGGTCATCTTAGCACTATCCCACTCCGCCTGGTGATAGCTACAAAAATGGAGGGGAAGGAAAGTTGAGGAAAGCTCACACTTTTAGTTTCTAAGCTAGGTGGCCGTTATAAAGGAACAGCCGTTACCACACATCCATCCATCCACACCCGTGCGTCTACTTTCCCGTACAACGCTCGGAGAGCCAATCAGCGCAACTTACGGAGGCAGCTCAGCGAATAACGATGCCGAAACATATGTTTAGACTAAAAAAACACAGTCTGAGTTCTGACATTAAGCAATGCAAACCGTCACGCTTTAATCTCACAACCGAAGAGGGGCGAAAGCGTTCCGGGAGCTTCCCGTCTGTGAACCTTCACAGCACGCAACCGCACGCTCGGGTCTCTCGTTCCTGTTCTGAGAATGGCCGCAACGTTGGACGCGTGTTCGCATGCATTAATAGACTCTAGAGCCACTAACTAAGCTAAATATGCGTAGCTCATTTAGCGGCTCTAATAGACCCCTTCGAAAGTGAAATCCCACTGTTGGAAGCTGCGGAATCCCTGCACAATGTCTGATACAAGTGCAAGCTTCTTAGGTTGGAATGTGTCCCGGCTCACGAGCTCCCGTGCAGCGAGAGCACAAATCGAAGCTCGCGCTATTGCACGTTCCCCGGTGTCGGTTGTTCCACCATTGTGCAGTGGATCGGAGTATTTTTCAACGGGCACGTGACTTTCGAAAGGGGCCTCTCTTCCTCGAGCATGAGGGCAAGCACTTGGTTGCCAGATGCCGTGTGACCAACTGACATTTCAATTCCGCCAAGATCGACGGGAACTAACGCAACGCGTTTGCTAACGGCGTGCAAACGAGCGCCGTTAGAAAACCGGGGCACAAAGCTGGCGCTCCCATAATGAGTCAAATGAATCCGTTTTCTGGAACGAGCGTTATCCGGACAATGGCGTAAATGATCGACGCCTTCGCGGAAGGGAATTTCCTTGGTTTCCGAGTCTCGAGGGCAATGAAGACTTCACGCTGCTCTCGTTGAAAACAAGTGCATTGTTTATAAACAAGCCCTGCGGCGTCATTTGTGTTCAGCTGCGCACCGTCGGCACTTGAACAACCCGCTCCTTCGTAAGCGGTACTAAATATCACGCAATTCGATCTCTTTTTTTTTTTTTTTAAAGCATAAAGTGCGTTTAACGGTCAAGTCACGTGACCATGTCACATGACTTAACGTAACGTGACGGTGTGTGCCCATAAATGCCTGTTCATTGCCCGGGGCTATAGACAGGGTCGGAAAGGAAGGCAGGGGAGGGAAAAGGGGGAATAAATGTTTGTAAAACAAAACACAAAAAAAAAAACGAAATAAATTAGTTTCCTTCGGATATGGCAATTATCACGTAAACAAAATAGACACGGCTAACGCTTCGCACATGACGTCCGATCTCTGCTCCCCCACAAAACATGACCCATAAATCCGCTCCTGGCAAAGGAGGAAACGCCGACACCACGACGAAGTCGTGAATCGTAAACGGATGCGGCCTGTCGGAAGGCACGTCATCGGCATATGCCAACGTGCGCGCACGCATGCAAACAGGAGGAGAGAGTCGGGTGGCGGCAGAGGAAACCAACGGCGCCACCAAGACTCCCAACTGACAATCGTCGGCTAACAAATAAAAACAAACCAAAAAACGCGCCGGCAGTGCGTGCGAAAAACACGGAGCTACGCAACAGCAGAACCCGAGCCTACCCTTGGTCTCCCCCTCCTGACGATCGATCGACCTTCACGAGGACGACATCCGACGACTGGCACGTCCTTGATCGGCGTCTGTTCGCACACCGGTCGGATGTCTGAACAAGAAACGACGCCGCCCTTCACATCACCCGCAGCGCGCCGCATAAACGGATAATGCTCAAAAAACAAAAACAAACAAAAATAAACAAAAAAAAAAAAAAAAAAAAAAACAAGTAGCTGGAACAACGACTGACTAGAGTATTTTGTTCGGACTCTCTTGTGAGCGTAATCAATTGTCTTTAGAGGCCGATATTCGTGCGATAATGGTTTGCTTCACGCGTTCATTGCGGTTGTAGATCATGTCGCCTTCGCTGTGGTTCTGCCCAGCATCGAATATGCAGACTTTAATGGAGTGTAAGGATTTTTTTTTTTTTTTTAATTTACTTGGCCGTTTTGACGGCTCCGTGGCAAAGTCGGCTGGTGGGTACGAATCCCGGCCGAAGTACCCGCAATCTGACGGAGGCTCATTGCCAAGAAAGCGCCGTATAGCCAAAATTTCAGCTGCACGTAAAAAAAATTAATAAGAAATTGTCAAAATTACTTTTTTGTTTTTCGCTGGGGCATGATGTCACACGCCACCCGTTGGTTTGGGACGTAAAAGCCTCGAATACGATTGGTTTTAACCTCAGACCAGAGCATTAACATCACTCGTAAAAAGACACAGATCGCCTTCGAGTGGTCCACACGCGAACTTAACTGTTTTAGGACCACGAGTAACTCCCAAGTAACTGGATAACTAATTACCGTAGCCGCGGTAGGTTTGGCGCGCGAGCCCGCTTCGAAGTTCCAAGTCACACCGCAAGTTTACGGCGATGCCGCTCCAGGTAGTAGTCTAAAGTATGCAAATACAATCACAGCCGACGCCACGAGCTGATGTCACCAATTGAACAGCGTCAAAAGCACAAGTCACTGCGCCTTCCCTGTACATGACTGGTTCGTCGACGATAGAAGACGAGCAAGATCACGACGAACGAGTGGTCTCCCACGTAGCTCGTAGCGTCGGCTGTGTCCAAACTCAACGTGAAACGAACCATAGGAAGTTTTAGTGGGTCGTTCGTTCGCATAACGATGCCCGATGACGAAACAACGCATGCGCAAAGGTGTCGGCTCAGTATCGGGTATCTTTATCGGAGTTAGTGTATTCTCTCTTTCTAGTGCGAGTTGAAACGTGGTAGCGCCAGCGAGCAAATAGCCTTCAAACACTTCCCGTTCTGAACTAGACGGCGGGTTTCGCAGTATTTGCCAAATCAAATATACACGCTATCTTCTGAAAATGTCCACTAATAGCAATGTAAGACTTAAGTCACTCCAATAATAAAAAGATCACGAGTAAAAAATTAGGAAATATACGTGAACCGTAAGTTTGCCGGGGCTACCCATCATGCGGCTTGCGGACATGACACTGCGAGATGTGCTCTAGACGGCAACCAGTGCGATGATGCCAGATATTAAAAACGCAGTTCCCAATAAACTTTTCTTTGGCCCACGTCATTTTTGAGTTGTGCACCACTGAGCTTGTTGCCAAATAAAGAACTATGAATCAGTTCGCTCGCCGAGGCTATTTAGGAAGGTCCACCAGAATCAATCGAATCAGCAGTAGTGTGTTGAATATCAGCATAATCCTACAACCAAAAAGAGAATCATAATAAAAAAAAATAAAATAAAACGCTCGATGGGCAAGCAAAGAGGGGAAAGAAGGACATCGTCTGGTGCCCCGATGCAAAGACAAACAGGTCGTCCTCCTGCCGCCCAGACATCGGAGCTCGCCGAGAGTGTGACGGAAGTCCGACAGGAAGCCCTGGAAGCGAGCTCTCCTCTTGGAAGCTCGAAGCAGGGCGACATGTCCACGACACATCCGGGATAGCCCCGGCACGACAAGCCGCTCCTCGTGCACCCTTCGCCAAGACATCGGGCGCAGCGGGGATGGGCGGGACGCGCCGAAAGTAGTCGCGTCCTGTGCTACGTTTTGAGAGCCGTAGAAAGAAAATAGATAAAACGTTCGAAGCAATGCAGTTGTTTCTTATTTATCTATTTACCGGACACGCGCAGTACGAGTTTTATATCTTTGTTGAACGCCGCTGACTTCGAGGCAGAAAGCCTCCACCGCGTGCTAACCGCACGTTTATAAAACTCAAAAAGTGCGTTATGATAAAAAAAAAAAAAAAAGTTTAGCAATAGTTAGCTTTAAAAAAACAGTCATCGAGACAAAAAATTAAAAAAAAAAGTGAATATGGGCAAACTATAAATTATCAGTCGAAGAAAAAATACGGAGAAAGAACACGTTTAATCGTTCGAAAATTCTCCCACCCGAGTTCTCTGCATGATCACGTAACTTACCCACAGTTCCACGGAACCATACTCCGCTTCAATGTAACTGCAAAAGCCCGACGCAGCGAAGCACGCGACAGCTCTCCACCGCAGGTTTGCACACCGACTGTACGCAATCACGTGCTTCATACTTCGGCGCTCTGATTGGCTCTTTGAAGCTGCAGCTTTCCTACATGGCCTACCGAAAGCATTTCAGAACACATAACGCTAATCAGCTCTATATAAGAGCTTCGAAGCTCATACCTTCGAGGAATCATCCAGAAATGATTTAAACCAGTATGGTATACTATTCTTTTTCTCCTTTGCAACAAGGAAGTGATCAGCGACACAACAAAAGTCGCACCGCCACGAAAAAAAAAAAAAAGTACCCGGTAAACAACAACCAGCGCGAATTGGCAAGCTTGGTAAAGAGAAAAAAAGAAAAGAAGGAAGACAGACAAGCGCTTCAGAAGGAACAAATCAGGGACGAAGACAATCACTTCCTCAAAACGGTTCAAAACCTATCAGAGCGCGCAGGGATTGGCCACCTCGCTGGTCTGTACGCACAGACAGACTTTTTCTGCCATGTTTTCGTTCGGCGTAACCAGCGGCGGCGTCCCGCTAGGCTGTAATCACGGGCTGCGCGAGCGGTCACGCTAGAAATCCATTCCACACGCCCACCCAGAGAACCGCAAAATTGCCTGTTCTCCGCCAACATGCATCTTTATCCTACAGCGTCCTCGCCGTCGCTTAACGAGGATACGATCAGAAAATAAGATGCTACCCCACCACTACGGGATCCATTGGAGAAACGGTGCTGTATACAGCAATCGCAGCATTTATATTATTATGTTTACTGGGGCCGGGCACTTGATCGGTTAACTTACCGATTAATCGAATAATGCTTTAATCGCGACAAAATTTTCTAACCGGTTAACGAGTTAAATTTAGACGAACAAAAAAAATATTTAAAAAATTCAACGCTTTCACCACGCAGACGTGGACACTTGTAGGAAGGCAAAGTTTAGACGCGAGATGTGTAACCCCGAACAAGTGGAGAAGGCTACACGTGTCCCAGCTACTTCAATGCAGTGCGAGTGTCCGTTTAGCGCAGCAGGGACTATTGTGAACAATCAAAGGAGTTCGCTATGGAAGGAGAATATTAACGAACCTCTTTGTATCTGCGGCTGATGTAATAATTCGTAAGTGCAAATGTTGTGTTTTTTTTTGTTTTTTTTTTTACAGTTTTCCATTACGCATCAAGGTTGATTTAAAAGCCGAAATTGGACAGTGCGCCGTTCACCACACATTCAACAAAAACAAAAATAATATATTGTATAAAGTTTTTTTTTTTTTTTTTTTTTTTTTTTTTTTTTTGTATTATGCGTGGGGATGAACGAATCCGATTGACCGATAGATTATTCGATTAAAGGGTGGCAATTATTCGGGTTAGTTTCATTTTTAATTGGCGCCCAGTTCTATTTTTTATTGTGTCTTAAATCAACGTGATATAGTTTCTCAATAGAACACATCGAAGGGGCGTACGACTAGAGCAACTGAGAAGAGTAACGACAACTCAGACGTCGAATGGATGGATGCAACAATGGCTATACCCCTTACAACGGGCGGTAGCTTGCGCCACCTAGGCTTGGTCTTGGTGCTTAAAAACATTGTTGCCAAAATGAACTTTCGTCCTCCTAAAAACGTTAAAAAGTCGTTTTTTTTTTTTTTTTTTTTTTTTTTTTTAAACCGTGTTGAAAGCTGAGAAAGTTGCATTTCCGAATCACAGCTATCGCCAGCCGTGTCCGTCCTGCACTCAGCACCAACATTTCGGCGCACGGAAAAAAATCTGGGAATGGGAGTGCGGACGCTATAGGCTTAGCTTATTCGTACAATTCTACGCGTGGTCCTAGAGTGTTTCAGCGTGTGCTCCACCTATGTCATCGGAGGGGGTCTATTCGCACCTGCAGAGCCGAGTAGCTCCCCTTATATTCTGGATACAACTTCGTTCGACTCGTCACCAATGTTATAGACTAGCGCACCCAGCTCCTGTTAACAAGCCAAAGCCGGCGACAAAAGCAACGCGGTGTCAAAGAGGCAAGAACTTTTAGTACGGGCAAAGGTTACCGCTTTAAGCGCAGACCGCATGGCGCGTTTCTCTACACGCGAAAACGCGACGCGCTATGAACGCTCGCGCGGAAGCTGACGCGGGGGCACCCGCATGCAGACAAAGCCAAGCACCGCCGGCCGCGCGTTATCAGTGTTGCCAGATTACAGAATTCTCAACACGCGATGTAAATGTTGACGCGAATACTACAAAATGAGAATTAAATGTACAAATAAGGAAATAAAACGGGTTCGCGTGTCAAAAGAAACACAATTTTCAATTTTTATACGGAAAATAAAAATGCTTTTCAACACTTTAAAATGTGCTGAATACGAAACAGCGTACTGTGCAGTATCACGTGATAGTTCGACCGACCCTCATTGGGCGAGAGCCGCTTCGACGCCTCGGCGCGCTCGTCTTGTTCTGGGTCGGCTAGAAACCAACGCTCCCGCGAAAACGCGCGCCCGCGCGCAGGAAATGACGTCAGTTTGACGCCGACGCGCCTGAATCGCGAGCAAAAACGCGCCATGCGGTCTGCGCTTTAATGTGCTCTTCAAATAAGTCTGAAAGCGTTATATAAGCGACCTTTTCTCGCTTATATAACGCTAATTATACGCAGATCTGAAGTATTTCGAGGGTTACCCGATAGGCGGCGTCAGTGTCTTCTCTCGGTGTAAGCGGACACAAGCGGTTCCAACGCAGACGATCACCACTTAAAAGGCAAATGTGCGAACCAACCTTCAGGAACCAAGCTTTTTACATCCGCAGCACCGCAAACTTCGTGCTCTTGGCGACAAATCGATGGGACACGGCGTTGCGACAACTCGTGCCTGTGTAGCCTCGAAAGATATCGACTTGGAATATCCTGCTGTAGTCAAATAAGCACGAAAAAAATAAATATATATATATAATGAAATGCGTAATAATCCTAGCGTCCTCCGCAGAGATTAGGGCAGACGAAGGTCAACAGCTAACGTTTAATTCTAGCAGAATTCGCGTCGACTTCGAGTAGAAAAAGGAAACGAAACTCGCTACCGAAACGCCACCCGGTCGTTTCAGCACGGTGCGCGTACGATCTCCGAAGGCCAAGAGGGTTGTTTTGAGCGGGGTATAAGCTCTCCTGCACGAGCGCTTCGGTGGCCTCTGTAGGATTACTTCCGTTTGCGTGTCATGTGCACGCCACCTTGGTGTGTTGGCCTTTCCTCTTTTGTCGCGTTCGCTGCATCCTTGAATCTCTTCGAGAGATGTATTCAGGTGGGACATTCAGTCAATAGTAATGATCATGCGTGGCTTGCACGTAACGTCGCCACACCGTGATCGGGGTCGTTCTTAATTGTTCTAGCCGAAAAGAAACAAAGGTGGTCATGCGAAATGTGGGCCTCAGAAGGTCTCGGTTCCGGGAGTGCCGCTATGCGGCACCATAGTCCAGCGATACAAAGCTGCGACCGTTCGAGTGTTACAGGTAAAAAAGTCCGTCAAAGTACAGTCTCGAACAATAGGAAAGACCCATTCGACGAGGTAGTTTCAGGCGGCTGTGCAGGATTAATTCGCTTTGGCTATAGGCCTATAGACAATTGCAAGCATGGTGCCACAAGTGGTGCCCCATGCGTGCAAACGCGTGCAACGCGCGGGTGAACGTAGCTTTGGCAAGCTCGTAATCGCACGGGCGTGCCTGCTCGAGCAGAGACATGGCGGCGGCCAGTCGCTCAGCTTGCAATCGTCTATAACCCACCTCAAGTCTCTGACGTCACGGCTTACTGCGGTGGCGCTGCTGTCGGCACTGCGCATGCGCACACGCTTCACGGGAATCTGATTTCTGCGTGCGCGCTGACTTGTTTCTAAACAGTGCGCTGGTCTATTGTTTCCGGTGAAGAAATAATCAAACATTTACCATGTCCTCTCCCTAAAAATAAAGCGTCCGTGGCAAACGCGTGCGCGTAGCAGCGCCACATAAACTGCCTCGGCGAGTGGGTCTTTCATATTGTGGGAGACTGTAGTACCTTTAAAAAAAAAAAAGAGAGAAAAAAACAAAACGGGGGCGTGCTGGAAATCTGGGTACACACTTGAGGAAGACGAAATCAAATGCAACAAATACGTGGCGCGAGAGGGGGCGCAGCAAAGCACGTTGCAATAACTAAAGCGCGGATGATATCCGGATGTTGTACCGGCCCCTCATCAATTCCCCCTCAGATCGTTGCACGACCCCTTCAGCGCCGCGAAAGCAGGCTGGATCATAGGTTATAAACAGCAGTGCGTAATAAACTACATATAGACGATCCGGTTGTGCGCATCCATCACGTCGAATCCGCTTTACCGGACGGATCAATATTAGGCGCCAATCGATCACAACGATAATATCAATCCTGAAGTGCGTTTCCCTTTCGAAGCTGAGCTATAGTTGAGGGCAACCTTCCTCCGCTTTTCCGCCTTCCATGGGCAATCTCATTTCGGACGGGCCAGAGCGCGTGCGCGCTAGCGCAATCGCGCGAGCGCGCGCGTGCCCGCCCGAGAAAACATCGATCTCCTACAACCACGGCGGCGTTTTCCGAAGTCACTCAAAACGCCGACTCAAATAACAAAGGCAAAAAAAAAAAAAAAAAAAGCGCAGTACGAAGAAGAAAGCGCTCCGCGCTGCCGTGTTCGGTAATCCGTCAATCGAACACGACAAGCAAAGAAACTCCGTCCGAAGAACGGTCAACTGTTCCCCAACAACCCACTCTACAACCGCCCCATCGGAACAAACATCAAGCAAACTCCAAACAGACAACAGAAAAAAAGAGAGAGGCGCAACATTGGGGTTTCGCAGATGTTAATGGAGAAATTGGAGACCGACAGTGGTCAGGCTGGCAGCAAGTGAGTTCGCGTATGAAAACAAACAAACAAAGAACTCTCAGAAGCACCTGACACACCACGAGAAAAGGCTACATACGCGTACCCGGTAGGAGGTTACGTGGGCGTTACCGCACATATAAAGCTCCGAGTTTCACGTTCACGCAAATTCTCCTAAAAAAAAAAAAAAAAAAAAAAAAAAGCAACTAGGAACGGTCAGATACGAAAGCGGCCTCGAAAACCACGACCTGTGCCTCGAGGTCGAGCCTCCGCCAGAACAGTCGGTGCAGTCGCATGACGTTTCTCGACTCCCGCAATCAGCGAGGCATTGTGTGCTGCTGTGTGTGTGTAGTGCGCGTCCGACTGTACATGCGTGAGCAGACCAACAGGCAGAGTCAGATTTTGAAAGTCCCTGCCCGCGTGCTAGACGTCGCCCAAGGAACGCGAAAAGCAAATACCAGACGAAACGTCCGTACTACCATAGCCTCCTATATATTGACAAAGCCTGGCAGATCGCCACGAGAAGCGGCCGTCGAAATGGAAAAGGTGGAGCGGCAGACAACGGATGAAAGGAGAGCCACGTGACTGGCGCCCCGCTGCGGCCAGGCGCCGAAACACACTTCTCCCGAGCGAACAGGTGTGTTTCGGGTCCTAGCCGCAGCAAAAGCTGTGCGTTGGTGTCCCAGGTTCCCCGAGAAATGGCTCTTTGATGCTCTCTGCCACCAGATCCTCGCGCTCCAAATCTGCAACCGGGCACTCTATGGTATTCGTTGTCGAACTGCCAGGCTTTGTGAGTATAGAGGAGGCTACGATACCACCCACAGTTGCCAACAGCATGAGAACGGCAAGGCGGCTCTTTCGAGAGCCCGGCCCCCAACACGCGCTCCTTGCCTTCCGTCGTGCTTCGGCTGCGCGTGCACGCTCGAGGCTCGCGAGAAGCGTCATCGAACGTAAAAAAGCTCGCGTTGGAGGCCGGATAACCGAAAGCCCATCTGGCCGTTCTCGCCCCACCAGTTGCCTCGGAGCAGGTCAGAGAACCAGATCTCACGTGTTTTACACCCGATGATTGCGATTACCGAAAATCATCGTTCACGATGACTGCGATGGTTCAAAGAAACTGGTTTAAAATCTTTAGTGTGATGAGGCTGAAGGCTACACATCGTCGAGCTCATGCCTACACATGTCTGCAATTGTCGCAGTCGTTTTTGTCAACGACGAAAAAAAAACGACAATAGCTTCGCAACGTTCCGTCAGGTTATTCCACTTAACAATGCCAAAGTAATAATAACAAGTTTATTTATTATGTACAAACATTTTGGGGAGATGGGGGAAAAAAGCTGTCCAAGCAGCGTGACTAGTCCCCCTCAACTTTTCCACCACATTACAGGCACTAAGCAACGGTGAAACGAGCAAAATAAATACACAAGTGGTGCACACGCAATACACGAACAAGCATACATATAACACAATACTTCCGTCGCTGTAAAAAAGAAAACAAAAAAAAAAAAAACAGCATTGACAATGGTTTACATTTAGCAAAAATAACCATATAATAATTTCGAGACCGAACATAATAAATGATATGATACAAAGCACTCCCCTAGAAATTCTCCACCGTTTCATTTTTCCATGAGCACCCATTATCAAGCCACCCGTGTTGCCGGTCGTTTTAGTTACTGTCAGTTGCTATAATAGGCGTATATATAAGCATCAATCCACTTTCTGGTCACGACCAGCTAGGTGAGACCAATTACTGCGAAGTAAACCGAAGAACCAGCCCGAGGAGGAAGCTTAAAGGCACGCATGGCCAACGCCCAGGCGAGCTGCGCCTCTCGAAATAGCAGCACCGCCTAACGCGTCGGTCCATAAAGAAATCACAAAATTTCTAGTTCTATTTATTTGTGCGCGTGTGTGTGCGGTAAACGGAACAGTTATTTCCCATCGAACGCCGACATCGAAGGAATGTAGACGTGTGCGTTGTGTTTGCTTCTGATTGGAACAGAGAAAAAAAAAAAAAAAACTGATTTTCCTGATTCGTCGAGGTGGAACTGCTCCCCCAATTCCCGGATTCAAACGACAGGAAGACGAATATAGCTCACGGATCACCACAATCTCACTCCGGAGTGTCGGGTGATAAGGTAAATGATAATAAAAAAAATAACCTTCCGTCAAGCGACCAGGATATCCGCCTAACTTCGCTCCAAGCCTTGGGTATGATCTCGATATACGAGCGCGCTACGGTGACTCGTTCTTGCTCGTAATAATAATAAAAATATATATGTGTATATGTATTATCGAACACTTTAGTGGTCAGGACGAACAATACCAACAGAAATCCAGACGTTGGACCCGTTCTTTGGGCAATAAACTTCCGACTTACTCCGCAATCCGCGATTCGTCGTCAATATGACACCGATTAAAGGAGACGATACGGTCCGCCGTACAACCCTATAAAACTACTCCGTTCAATTTTGATTTTATCGGGATAAAAAAAGAAAGATAGGAAGAGCACTTGGGGAGGAACAAAACGAATCTGACCCGAAAAAAAACATCCCCTAGAAGAAAAAAAAAAAAAAAAACGTTTTCGAAAGATAGAATAATAATAATCCTAATAAATACATTCAGCAAGTATTCACGTACGTATGGACGCCACGGAACCGTCAAACTGACTTTACATACTAAGATAAAATGTCGAATGATTCCTCTTCATCCCCTTCCGAAGAAAGACAACGAAAAAAGAAAAATAAAAGAACGACAGCCAACATTTCGATAGCATTTTTATAGCCTCAATTTTTTTTTTTTTTCTGCTCCGGCTGTTTTAATTTATTTCACTGCATTTCATTCGAGACATCCATCGACATCGCTGCCATTGCGCGCTACACAATAAAATCAACAAATACAAGAAATAGGGAACGAAAATAAACATCAAATGAAGCAACGAAGAGCGTCCCACACAAGGCGGCACGGATGCCCGTAAAATAAGACATTCGAGAAACAAAACAACAAAATCTATCGAGCTAAAAATAAAACAAGCTCCGAGGTGAGTCGCCTCACCTTTTAAAAGTCCGTGTTTTAAGGGCCCATCAAACGATAAAACGGCTGCGGATGGGGAACCCCGACGATATTTCCGGAATCTTCCGACTCCCTTGGTCCGCTCCATCCGTCCGTCCCCCCCAAAAGAGAATCCCTTCTCCGGGCCGTACCACACTTCCGTTCCACGGTACGATATGTGCCTCAACGTTTGCCACGTGACTTCCAAGCTCCACGCCTCGCTCGGCCCATCCGGAGGGTCACGTGACGGCCTCCGGGCTGGGGATTGGCTGGGATGGCTTGTAGCGTCCGTCGCGGCCAATCGTAAAATGAAAACCCCCGGGACGCGTAATACAAAAAAGAACAAGCGTCCGTAGCCGTAAACAACGTCACCAAAACTTTTTTTTTTGTGTGTGTGTACCGCTATTTGTTCTGTTTTTCTGCCTCAACCCTTTCTGTCTAATCGACCAGGAATCCCGGGTATTTCGTGCGTAACTCGACACGCTGAACTAGCCGGCCCCTTCAGGAATTCCTGCGGGTGTTTTCCTGTTTTTTTTTTTTTTTTTCTGATCGACCGACGTGCATGGGTACTCGCTGCAGCACGAGCAATTAACCACGACGCGGAAAAAGATACCGGCTCGATTACGGGACTACGAACTCGCAAACAAATCAACAGCAAGACAAAGAAACAAAAAAAAAAAAGATCGCACGATGTGATTTTGTTGACAACATCAAAACACCAAACACTTTGTTTAATTATAACCTACTAGTCGCAACATCCGCGTCCGTGCAAACTTTTTACGTCCCTCTGAGTTGGACGAACGCGTCAAATACAACCCGAACTCTATATTAAAACCATACATATATTGAATGCATGGCATTTATAGGGTGAGTGTTTCGCGCTTTCGGTGTCCTGGGATGCAGCTTCGATAGAGCGTGCAGTTGTTGCAGACTGTTCTTGGAGCGGGGGACTTTCCTCGGCGTGCGCTGGGAGGCAGCAAAGCGGGTATACCCGTACGAGCACTCTTAGTGAATATATCCCCAAAGCCGACAGGAGTGTGGAGTGGTGGAGTGAACAACGGCGGGCGCAGCAAGGTGCGAAAGCGAGAGACGCGGCTGAGAAATGAGAGCGCCGGGCCCACCAGCCAACGACACGAAGCCGCAGCGGCCAACCGGCAGTTCAAGCGTCAGCTCCTAAACCGTTCGGTGCGGTGTGCATGCACATGCGTGCGACAGACTGTGGGTCGGGGCGGACGTTAGCAGAGGCGTTCTAAATGATACGTGTTTAGAACGCCTTTGAGAAATGCCAAAGAAACTGTCAATTGTGTTTTATGAACTCTTCGGACCTTTCTCCTCTTGCGTCAACTTTTTTTTTTTTTTCGATTATTTTGACGCGAGGTTTAAACCGAATACTAAAAATACGCCCAGCCGATAGTGTCTTCATTCTTTCGCTTATTTAGTTTTTGGCTCCGAGAAATGCGGGTCTCCCCAGTCGATATCACGTGACATGTCCTGGAGGTCGTACGGACGATTGCTCCCCTACCGTGCGGTGGAATTTGAAGCAGCCAAAAACATTTGAAGCGGAATGTCGCACACTGTTTCTATGTATACAGCTGATTCCCGACCGACTCGCTCGAAACACAATTAGTCCCAGCCTCATGCGCAATAAGATTCTTACTGAGAAAGAGGGAGAGAAAAACAAATGATGCCGTGAAGAGTTTGGCAGGGTCTTATTGAAAACACCAGTGATGTAAGGCTAACGGGTAAACTGGCCTCCGAGCGCTATACCACTGCCAAAAGCTAGTTTTAGCAAATCGTTCTTGAAGGCATCTTACAGCCGCAGGCCTCTATTGGCGACGTGCGCGATCGAAAGTGTCGCTGCGGTCGACCTTCCATGGTTGGCCGAATGATGACTATGAGGTCAGCAAAGGATTTCCCATGGACGGAAATAAGGGTAATCTAAAAACTTTAATTCTGAAGGTGTTTGCAGTGTTGGTTTCAAAGCGCCATGATTGGAAGCTTCCACCATGCCCATTACAAACACCCTCGAACCTGTTGTTCCCATGGTAATGGCACCACGGGAGGGAACCATAGAAGGACACCACAAAAACATCTCGCCGCTAATGGGCGCGCGCATCAAAGCTCGTGGGTCAGTGTCACCGCTCCCGTAACTAATGTACAGATACGATATATGATTATGCCCGAGTCCCAAGACAGCGACAAACAAACAATCGACGCCGACCAGCTTCAAGGAAGTGCCACATCCACGCACAGGTACCTTTTGCAGGCTTACTTCACGAGCTCCGAGAGGAGACAAGCCTGCCAAAGGTATAGCTCTCGAGTGAATCCCGCACGTTCTTGAGGCCTGTCTGTGTCGGTTGTTCGTTCGTCGCTCCAGTGAAACTGGCGGCATAGACCTTTTTCGCGTAACCTCATACCAAAATAAAAAAATAAAAAAAAGCGTAACCTCATACCAGCGCGCAACTGACGTAGCCTCGACCCGTTGTATTTTTATATTGGCCGTTGACACAGGGTATGCAACCGCCAGGAGTATCGGCGAAAAGGCTTAGAAACAAACGTCGTGGGTGAGTTCGTACAGAATGCTTCTTTTTTACCGTGGTGCAATTTTGAGAAATTTATGGTTGCCTGGCAGTCACTGCGTCGTCGTCGTCGTCGTGCGCACAAAAAAAAAATATTAATGAGCAAAAGAACAATCGCGGGAAATGTGCGATGAGCAGAAGTTACCCCGCGAGTGTGGATGTAGTGTTATTGAGATTCACACGTTCCGCAAGGGTCCCTTTTTATCGAGTGCGAGCGTGGGCTGTGTATCAGACTCGTCGTCACATTTACGCTCACGACTACTTCATCTACGGCAAGAGAACCAATTCAAAGCCGGTGCAGGTGTTCCAATTAGGTTTTTACTCTAAGGTATGTCATTGCTCCATGGCATGCTGAGAGTATACGAAACGTCTACGTGCCACCACTCGAGACGCAGTTATCAAATGCCGAAAGCCTGCCTGAATAAACTACATTAAATTGCTCATATATACCTTCGTTATGGAAGCTAAGTCAAGACACGCCACCGACTGTTGTTTCGAGGAGGCAAGGTGATGGCCTGTCACGATTCATTCGCCAGCTCGATTCAACAGGTCAAGTTCAGGCCAAGTTATTGTAGCCCACCAAAGCCAAGTCTAGCCACATGCTCGCGCTTGTAGCATCGGTTGCGTTTGGACTTCAGCTGAAACCAAGTATAGCTGCGTTCTCTGCGGCTAGGCGCGTAGTTAAGTAGATAGAAATCATGCTAACTAATTAAGGTGTTTTCTTTTGTCAGAACTTTCCAGAGTTGCGTCGGCATTGTTTTTCTCTTTTAGCTTTCTTTGTGGGTGTCGGCGCTTTGGAGGGAGCATTTGCGTGGGCAGAGCGGCCGAGATGCGGGAGCGGTTCCCCCGCGGTCGTTAGGAAACGTCTCGGGTTTCGGGAGTCTGCTCGGACAGATCCCTGGGACAGCCCGTTCTTGCAGCTGCTTGCAGATGTTTACCGAGTGTGCCGGTGTTAGAGGGTCTTGTCGTTTAGCGTAAAATTGTCGCTTTTTGCACGATGCAATAATTTAGCGGTTGGCGCCAGCCAGGCTCGGAAAATTGAAGAGAACGACTCTACAAGGAATTTGGGTTTGGCGGTTGGAGCGCCAGGCTTACAGCTCGCCGACCATTGGAGAACCGTGTACCACGTGTGAGTGGTGGAATTTGAAGAGATTGGTCGGTTCCTGGGGGGAAAGGAGGCCCCTACGGGCCTACAAAAAGAGTGCGGAGAGGATTTTGAGGGATTCAGACTTTGGATTTGATTGAGAGAAAATGGAGACGGGGGTCGAGACTTTAGACGAAGCAGGATTGTCTCGCGAGTTGGGACTTGTAACTAGAGTGTAAATAAATGCACATGGTTCTCTACAAGCAGTGAGTCGACCCGTCATTCAGCGACGTTCGTGCCACCACGCTCCAGACCATCGGAGCGGAACCTGCCTCCCACACCACCGGGAGGACCAACAACAACTTTAACTCGCGTGTTTCGTAAGATTCCTTTCGCACTTTCAAAACTCTTGTTCATGTCAGACACTACGCTGCTTCACCCACAACCAACATAGCAAATGGAAGATCTTCTCAAGAGGTTGCGATGAACCCTTCTCATCAATAAATATGTTTGAACAAGGACACCGTTATCCCACAACTCGTGCTGATTACAACATGTGAACACATCTTGTATACCGTTCCAATGTTCACCAAACCACAGGGTGCGATGTTCACAGCACAGCACGTGCATGTTGTCTCATGCCGTCTTAAAAGTTTTCATGTGTTTATTGGAAATATTCATACGGTTATTGGTGTCAGGCAAAGGAATATAGCACGGCCTCTTACCTAGTGCGAGTTATTCTCTTCACCTCCGTCCCTTTTTTATACGTATATATTTAGAGATAAAAGTAGATGTAAAACAGACAAAAAAAAAGTATTGAAGAACTCAAGTCTCGTGTTTCGGGGCTCAAAATAAACCCGTGATTGACGTGTTGCCTTATTATTCTAGGCGACACTTAACGGGCGGATTCGTGTTTTTTCTCCAAAACGCTAGCGCAAAGAAGAAGCGAAAACAGGAGGAAAAAGACGAAAAAACAAAAAGGCCGATCCGCGATCCGACCCCCGAGCGAGTCGGCGATAATGGGAACGTCAAGGCGCAGCGGCGGCCCGCTCCGTCTCTCGGCCCCGCAGCGGGGGTCGTCCCCCGAGCGCTCGTCTCTCCTGCAGCCGCAGGAGCGAGCGAACATTCCGAATGTCTGCACATCACGATGCTCTGCCGCGGTGACGACGGCGCCCCGGTATGCCGGCCGATAAAAGACGTTCTTGGCACCAAAAGGCCGCCCGGGACGGAGGGAGGGCCGACGGGCTATTTTCAAGAAAGCTCCGCACTTTCGTCGTCTTTTCCGCCGCCTTCCGCCTCTGCGGTGTGCGGGACTGCGAGTGGTAGCCCCCGTCGCGTGCGCCTATGTGTGAGTGCCTCCGCGCAGTGACAAAAATATGAGACATGTAAACAAGACGGGCCACGAACAAGAGCTTGACGACTCTTTACGGTGGATGGATGGATGGACGGATGTTAATGGCTGTACCCTTTGAAACGGGCGGTAGCTTACGCCGCCTAGCCTCATCCAGGAAAACGGACGCCACCTGGTGGGAAGACACCGAACTGAACGAAACAGGTCCTTTCACGACTCCTGCTCGTCCCTGCTCGTGTGACTTCCGTAATTACAGGTTGTCGGCGGTTAGGCGTGATGGAACAGTTGTTCCGGATGACCCGGTCGTTACTGTCGCATACGCGCGTTGCCCAGCTCGCTCTGAACGCAACCTCCGCGTGAACCAGACATTGTGCGACGAACACCCATCACGTGGGTGTTCGTCTCTTCGGAAAGCGAGCAAAGCACGCGCCATATGCACGAACACTTAAAATGGCACCGGCCACACGGTCCTTTTTTGGAAAGGTCTATATTAGGCAACACTTCGGCGCATCGTTACCAGGTCCGAGCGCGTGCTGGACGCCGGACATTCGAAGGAGACGCCCTGCCCTTTTCGTCTAGTTTATTTGGCACATTTGAAAACGGTTGAAGAACGGACCAAACGACCCAAAGAGAGAGAGAGGGGTTGACGGACATCACGAAACGAAGGGAAATTAAAAGAACACGAATCGGCACTACCTCGCATTTACCACGAGCCGGCTGTAGTGGCGACACGCATATGAAAAAAAGATAGCGCACGACTCAAACTCGACCAGACGCCAAGATCGGCATGCGTGAGGAGAGCCTGCTCGAAAGGGCAGGGGGAAAGGGGGGGACCAATGATCAGTTGAGAGAGAGAGAGAGAGAGAGCGAGAATGATATCTGGAATGTCCGCGTATACTCCGTTTCACCTTACGATGGACATCAGCGGACGGCATACGAGCCATCGCAGCAAATCCAGCGCTGTGAACTTATCACGTGGCCAGGTTCCCCACGCGCCGCCGCGCCTCTCCCGACGGTCACGCGACTCTCGCACGACATTGGATTGGCTTGGATGGCTCGCTAGCGCCCACCGCGGCCCGCCGTAAGATGAAACGCGAGCGTAGCGAGAACACATGCCTCCAGTCGGCGTGCGTCTACGTCTTCGATCCCGCGGATGAAGAGTCAGCGCAAACACGACCGACGACGCGCCACCACTCGTGATCACGACCGAACCGCTCTCGAGAAGATTCCACGGACGAACCGACAACACGGGGAACCACTAACCGAGTCAGTCACACCGTTCGCTCAGGTCGCGATGCAAACACGCGCGCGCGCACACACATCTATCTTAGGATGCACCGCAGCGGTACGCTACGAGCGATCCCAGCCAACCCAGCACTTTGAACTTTTAACGGGTGACTACGCGCTGCCCGCGCCCCTCGTGGAGGTCACGTGGTACCCACGCGACATTGGATTGGATTGGCTATAGCTCGTAGCGTCTGCTGCAGTCCATCGTAAGGTGGAACGGTGCGCAGGGAAAAAAGCCAACAAATATAATGGATGAAACGCTACCGAACCTGCCCGCCCGGCAGACGGCATCGCGGCCATGTTTAAACGGGCACGGTATGTTAGCGTGTCTAGGTGGCACCGAACCAAGTCGTGCTCCGTCCGTTTGTTTTCTGGCGTCTTGCTCACGCACACGCGTGCGTTTGTAGAGGCGAACAGAACAAACACGCCGCGGGTTCGTTCGAGGACGTTTCGGGGAGCACCGATTTGACCGCACGGTGGCGCTGGCGCAAGGGGGTGCCCGCTCGTATGACCTGAGAGACACGTAAGAGACAGCGTAACTGAGTCGTTATCACGCAGGCTCTCGGCGTCTGTGCATGACCTAACCTTGGTTGGTGAACTTGGATGCTTAAAGAGGGGGGAAAAAAAGTCGAGAGGAAAAGCCGTTAACGCTGCTTGGAGGCTAACCATTAGCTGCAATGTCGTCACTGTCGAACGAAACAACATTACGCCCTGCACATTTTTCCCCCTAACTTTCTTCAGACTAGTGCGGGCACTTTAAACAGTTTTTTTTTAATTACAGTATTATTGTACGTTCTTCAATTTCTTTATAGTTTAAAAAAAAATTCTACCGGCTTAGTAAAAACAAAAAAAAGACAGACAGACAAAAAGAAAAATCTACGCAAAAGGTGCAGTCCAACCGAGTTCGCCGAAGAAACTTTTGAAGCGTACACTTGTAAGATATCACATACTGCTATGCGTGTGCCGCCCATGCAACCTAGTACATTCAGCAAACGCAATACCATCGGCGAGACTTTGCTTGCGAAGAACGCGACCTTTCTTCCGACATTTCTCATGCTGGTACAATCATGCCCCAATGGTCACTTATACGCGACTGTTTCGATTATTCTTCTTACCACCAACTCCGACACAAAAAGAGTGTACGAAAAAAAAAAAAAAAAAAAAAAAAAAAAAAACAGATCAGCCCGTTCAGGTTTGCCTTCACGCACGGGCGTACACGTATCAAAATCAAGGCTCATAAAAGTTTAGCCGCTCTGTGAAACAACCCGCGTGGACCTCGAAGACAAACAACAGGGCCGTAATGAAACGGCTAGCAGCGGGAGCAAGCCACCACCGCACGCAACGACGCCCATTCAATAAGGTCAGGGCCCGTGACTGCTTCATTCGCTGCAACCCCGCACACCCAACGCGTTTTACTTTTTATCCTCGATGGGCTGCTATTCAACCCTAAGCTGACAGTGTGGTGGAAGCTACGTGCTCGTTTGGACCAGTTATACGGCCATCTTTCGTCGCGCGATCACGCTACCGTCCACCACGCGCAGAGAGCGAGCTCAGGTGATGAAAGGGAGGCGGTGATTGGTCCGGCCAGCGCGAAGCTTCTGCCGCACTGTCAGCCTATGGGGGGTGGACGAAGCATATTATATATATATACAGGCAACGCCAACCTCGCCCACGTCAATCGCAGCGCAAATCGACATGCAGCCCATCACTCCATCGAATACATTTAGGCGGTCGCGACGTCACACAAAAAAGCGAGGCCACGAAACCATTTCACGCCGCCGCTAGAGCTTCGAAAGAGGCGGCACTCGGCGTTTTATATAGTGCACTCCAGGGACCACCTATCTGGACCAAGGACAGGGGCAACAATAAAGCTTCTCGACTTCGAACAAACCTCGTCCGTTCCCTTCGTCTTTAAACAGAACGGAGATGGACAAACATGAATGGAAGTTTTCCATCCCCTTGGCTCCCCCGGTATCTGACGCAACCGCCCGACACTTGGGACGCGTCGTATCTCGGTTACGCGAGCGGTGCAAACACCTTGCGACCCGTATAGCCGCTCCCGATACACACACGCGCAGCCTATAAACATGTCACACTGATCGAGTCGGTATGAACACGTAGTTGACCTATACGTCGCTAACATGTCCCTCCCTCCCTTCCTCTTTCACCTAATCCCATCGCTGCGAATGTAGGCAGAAGCAACCCTCTCCCCTATATGCGGGCACGCAGACGGAGACAGGGCAGAAATCAAAGTTCCATAAAACGGCTGGTGAGACCACCCAGCGACTGTGCGCGGCGTCGCGTGCCGAAAGCCAAGCCGAGAGCTGCTCCGAAAAAAACGTACGAACTTGACCTCACGGAACAACTTCGTCTCGCCGAGCTTATTTATACACTTGCGTGAGTCATCCGCGACGAGTTTTCCCACCTCCTCGTCTACCTTACTCCTAAAGCAGCTCTTTCTTTGTCTGTAAGTATGTTAAACAATGCACAAAAGAAACAGCCTTTTTTTAATTTGCGTTTTTAAGTACACGTGCGCAAACGAACGCGCGTTCGAAACGCTAGTCCGGCGACTTTGACGGGAAGACAATCTAGTACACACTCCAGTCTGGCAACCCCAGTTTCGCCTCAACAAGAGAGAAAAAAAATCATATTTTTAGTTTCTAAGCTAAGTGGCGCAAGCTACCGGCCGTTATAAAGGGTACAGCCGTTAGCATCCATCCATCCATCCAACTTGAGGTTGATATATTTACTCAGGCCAACAGCAAAGTGATAGCGCCCACAAGACGCCATACTTGAATCCTAGTATAAAGAGTAGATACACCTTACAGGTTCGGGGACAGCAGTCAACACCGTGACTGGCATAAACAGTATTTGACCAACACGGATGACGAGTAGAAGGAATAACATGGCGCCTTCCAGTTCATTATCCCGCTAGTAAACCATGTTCTTCTTAAAACCTGCTACGTCACGCTACCGCAAAGTGTGTTGGCAACTGCTATAAAATAAGAAGGGTGAGTACCTTTCATCTAGCACCTTTAGATCGATACGGTAGCTTCGCGACCCACTAAAACATCTCCGGCTTCACGCTGACGTAACGCCATTATAGTCCTTTCCCCGGTACTCTTTATTCATGATTTGCAACTTTACTTCCCTTTACTGCGTCGACACGTGTTCGTGCCACCCACGGAGAACGATGAGCCCGAGTCGCCCCAAAAAGGGCAAAAAAAAAAAAAGAAAAGATAAACAGCGTTCTAACGCCGTTCCTTACCCCGCTCGCATGCAGCACAGCGAGTTCTCGTATTGTTGCAAGGACACGAAAAGGACGCCGGCGGGCGAGAGGATCTCCCTTTTTCGCACCTCCTCGCCCCGTCCATCCATCCATTTCGCAAGCGCAGCGCGAAGGTGAAGAAGAAAACGAAGCGGAGGACACCAGCACCGCGCGAGCGCCATTACAAAACATAATTGTTTTACCTCGCTTTCTTTCCAGCGAGTCCGTGCGTGCGTTATCAGTGCATACCAAGAGCAGTGGTCACGAACACCGACTCCTAGCACTTTTACTGGGTGCAAGGGGAAAGCGGGTTTCTTCATTGTACCCCGCGCACCTCGGAGCAGCTCTCCGCTCTCTGCAACGTCGTCGTTGCGGCCGCCGCACTCAGCGGGGTGTCATTACACGATTCATTTTTTTCTTCTTTTTCTTATTGATGTTAACTCACGTTCACGGAGTAAAGCGACCGACCTTCACGGATTCTGTTGTTCACGACGGGAGCGAATCGCAGTCACACACTAAAGAAATGAACAAGAAAATAAAAAAAAGAGGAAAAGAAAAAGGTTCTCGGTTCCATGGAGCGTTACCATTAGCCGCATTCTCCCTCCCCCCTTCACATTTCGGACTGAAACCGCTCAGTCCTGCGCGTGCGTGCGTCTGTATGAGCAAGCAGGAGCGCGAGTGAGCGAGTGAGTGAGAGTGTTGGTGAGTGAGAGCGGGTGTACGACAAACGACAGCGGAGAGTGACAAGCGGTCGCGTTCACGTCGACGGACAATTAAGGTCGCGCCCAAAGCTCGAGACGAGCAGCCCGCAACTCTGAGCCAGGCTACGACGTAATAATGAACTAAGAAGCAGACACGGCAACACGTTGTGTGCGTGAGAGTCGTTTTCTTCTTTTCGTTGAAGGGTCAAACGACGTTGATATTGATAAGAGTCAAGGTCGACGTCGCTGCGGCGGGTAGTCACCACAAAGGCTGTCCGTAATAACAATGATAATAAAAACGAAAGTGCTAATGGAGTTGGTGCTTTCGCGATTAAAGGGGTTGAACCGCTTTCCTTTTTTTTTTTTTTTTTTATTTTTAATGCATATTTTGTATTACAACTGACGCTTTAAAATCGCGACCCGGATCGCGAGAGGTGTATCCTGATCTATCTAAAGATGCGCCTTTCTCATAGCGCGCCAGCGGACGAGTTTGATGACCAGCGAGAGAACACAGCCCCTGTTTGTTTGAGCGATTGTCGCAAAAAGGCGATACTTCGTGGCCTCAAAAACCTCAATACAACGCCCGAGAATACTGAAACAAACCTAACAACCCTAACAGAAAAAAAAAAAAAAATACTATACGCAGATTAGCTATGTAGCAACTCCTGATGAAGTCACAAAAACTGTTTCAGCTTCAATGCTGGGATGACCTCACCACCGTGCTCTATTTTTAGCTCTCTCTCTCTCTCCCCCTTCTCCTTCCCCACCTTTCTTTCTTTCTCTCTCTCTCTCTTCGTGATTACGTGTTCTGTGTCTCTGCGTTGGATACAACAATCTCAGGCTGAGAGGCTGCCCAAGTTTAAATGCAGAATTCAACATGTGTCGTTGGCCATCCGGTTTCGATTAATAGTTTGATTTCCATTCTAAACTGGTCTTGATTATTTCTATCCCCCCCACTGTATATCAAAACGTAATGCTAAGCAATTCCTTCCCCACGTTCGAAAACCTCACGGCAAGAATACTGAAGGGGGCCGCTTCGGCATGTGTAGACCGGTGCGGAAAAAAAAATATTTGGACAAAAATATGCACTAGTCAGTTGCAGGTCAAGAGAAGCAGGACAAACTTGTCCCACAAAGCCCTCCACTCTCTCCACTGTAGCAGAGCGAACGCTGGAAAGAGAAGGCGAGTAGAGAGGAGGAAACCGCCAATCAAGGACAGCAGACGGCTTGGTGGGAGGGACTTGTCCGGCTTTTCATAACCTGCAACATACTCAGTGATGGAAGCGGCATTTCACCGTTTGTAGCAGTTTTATAGCAGGCAGAGTATTAGCTTGGAGCAGCCACTGACGTTATAGGAGCAAATCAAAGTTAAACAAACATCACAAAATGAAAAAAAAAAAAAATTGATTGCATAGTTGAAGCATATAACATATTTCCTTTTTGTAATAAGAATGGATAGGAAGCAAACGAAACACGCGGCCTTGTTTCTAGAAATAAGGCTCAGGTCGTAGTAGTTTCCACTTGCAATTATATAAAAAATAATTGCAAAAATTAAGCCTATATAGCACAACATTTCGGATGAGATGAAGCCTCCCTCCTCATTTCACACTCTATAATTCGTTTAGCCTGTGAATGTTATTGCTGTAAAATGCCAGTGAAAACCAGCATATCCACTACAACGTCCATCAAAGAAAATACATACTCCCTAGTTGTACGAACCTCCCACACTCAAGACTCTACCCCAAGATAAACTGCAAAAACAACCACCCACAAATAGTAGGAAAGCCTACAGTTGTTCTTTGAAAGTGACGGCCGCTCTAGCGGCGTTGGAACCAGAGTTGAGTCAAAGTTCGCTGCCCTTTCGACTGACTGCAACATGGGAACTACCTTAACGACCGTATTTATTAAAATACAAGTCGGCATTGTTTTTTTGTTTTTTTTTTTTTTTTCTATGAAGGGAATTTCAAAATTAGAGGTCAACCTACAGTCAAGACCAAACGAAGTCGACCTTTAATAGTAGTGAGAATACTTTCCGAGCCAATCGCGCTAACCCAAGCGCTCCCCCCTGTCAGCTGCTGCACCTAGCACTCCTGTGCAAAGTGGCGAAACTCGACGCGCGCGCGCTGGTGTGAGGCGCTGGAGGTTGACACGAGCGGCATAAATGCCATCGGCACGCTGTAGCCGAGGCATGGAGGCATGTGGTAGACACGATGATCAGGTAATTTCATCAAAAATAAAAAAATAAAACTTTTTTTTTTTTTTTTTTTTTTACATAAGTCGGCTTCCGACATTGCCGACCACGTCTGGAAATTCAGACGACGACGGGGCCAGCGCTTCATGGCCGATCTCCATTGCTCGTTTCACCTTAAATCAAAGCGCAGCCGACGTTGTACGCGTCAATGGAACCAATCCAACAGTGGCAAAAGCGCGACATCGTGGCGGCCGTCATTCTTCTGTAGGTCGTATCTTTCGTCTGTTAAAATAATCAAGCTCAGCGAATGTCCCGCAACGAGCGCTTTTAGTATTTGTGCTCATGTGGTTGTAAGTGTTCGAGCCTTCGACTGTACTCTGGACTAAGATCAAACAAAATTATACGGTGAATTAGAGACTCCGTGAAATGCAGACAGCACCATTTTTCCTTTCCTTTTCTGCTTCTCCGAATCGCTCCGACTAGTAAGATCAATCAGTAATAAAATATTTATATCGTTCGCTTTGTTTTAAACCCAACTCGCCGCAGGTGTGGTGCAATTGTTAGCGAAAACGGTCTTTTGGCGCAAGATGATGCAGCAGATTTTCGTTCAAAGGGCGCAGCACTTCCATCACTGCCGATACTATACACCACCAGGCAGTTTACAAACAAGCGCGTGTTTGTTATGGGCGTGTGCACGACACGCCCATAACAAGAGCGTGTCGTGTACGCGGAAACGAAATTAGCGTCAAGCGTCCGCGCATGCGCAGTGCCGACAGCAGCACCACCATAGTGCTGTGACGTCAAGAGTTGAGTTGGTGTGCGCCCGAAAAATTAAACCGTTGCGATGCTCGGATTCTAGTGCTTAACGTCAAACATTAAAAGAAAAAAAATAAACAATTGCGAAATGAAAGCTGATACCCGTCTTTTATATGAGACACTGACAAACTCTTGCCAACGTAAAAAAGAAAAGAACAATTACATGTGTGCGCCCAGACTACGCCACGTGTGGGCATACACACGCACTTTAGCACATTCCCGTTTTTTCAGTGCGTTAGTGAATCTCACACACACACCATATATATATATATATATATATATATATATATATATAGCGCACCATTTGGAAGGCGAGGCATTTAAACAGCACTTTGTCCTAGCGGACGAAGATAGCGCAACACGTGCGAACATCTTCGAAGGCGCGCTTTCTAACGCGGTACGAAAACCACGTATATATAAACAATGGAGGGAGAACAGACATTCCAGCGTCGCGATCGACCGGATCATGATAATAAAATGCGTCGCTTTATTATGTATACGGACTCGCACGCTCGTAACAGCTGCGTCCGGGCTTCGTGACGAGGAAAACCGATTCTCCCCCTTCGGCCTCCCGTTTTCTGTGTCTCTGTTATCGACATCCTTGTCGCTGCGATGTCTCGTGCCTCCCCCGAGCGTCTTGTAGTACCAACCCGAACACGATCGTGATGCCGCCCGCATGATCATATAAACAAAAATCAAAAATATGCTTTTTTTTTTCCGTCGTAATTTAACGAAGGGCATTTGGCACGTCCCAGTTGAGAACGGAGGATTCATTTCGATAGACCACCCGGGGACATTCCGACGTGTAGCCGAACATTTCGGTTACACGGTGCCCTCTCCGAAATTAGGATTCCCGAGAATTGCGGGCATCCTCGGCCGGGATTCGAACCCTCCATCTAAAGGTCCGCAGGTCGGCTCTTTTCCCATGAGCCACCCAAAAGGACCATAAGGTAAACATGTTTGAGAGAATTCTCTCTGGTTGGGTAAATAATAAAGAGATAAGATAATCCGCCAACCAAAAATTGAAATAGTAGCGACCCTACGTTTCGAAACCGTTCGTTTCTTCTTCAGGGGGATGAATGAAGGACAGCAGCTTCTTCTTCTCCTATTTCAATTTTTGGTTGGCGGATTATCTTATCTCTTTAAAAGGACCATAGTGACAAAAACCGCAAAATACAGAATGTGTTGTGAAAGAGCAATGTCTGTGTGTGTGACGGCACGTAAATGCGACATTACGGTGTCGGATATGACGTCAGTGACCTGATCTCACAGGTTGGCCCATGGCGGGTTTTCTCGTTGAATTCGGCTCACAAAACACATTTTCTGCTAAAAAACGTCGTCACAAAGAAAACAGAACGCTAGGTCATCGCAAAGAAAACAGAACGTAGAAGGCAAGCCGTCACAAGGAACAGCGCAACACCTGTCATAATTAAGAAGACGAACGGAACGCCAGCGTGCCACGTCGTGCACGGTCGCGCGGCGCCATTTTGGGTCAAGGTTCTCGACCCCGCCGCTGTGTACAACGCGCGCCAAGTCTCACGCCCGAGCAGCACGTACCTCCATCTCAAAAAAGAGGCGTTCCGCTAATTCGTAGCGCCGCATAAAACGTCCGCCTCGTAATTCGTGGTCAAGCCCGACTTCGCAGAGCGACGGATCTATCGCCGCGGACAGCTAAAACTACGCCCAGTTTCGTATAAACTGGACAAAGCGCGTTTGCAAGCAGTGACGTTTTACAAGCCGGTCTCTCTTTTGCCCGATTCCTCAAAGATAGTTATAACGAGGCTGAGGGGAACAAAAATTGGCTTAGGTGAGCGAAAAAAAAAAAATCATACTTTTTTTTTTTTTCGGAGGGTTAGGTTAGATGGTGCAAGCTACCGCTTGTCATAAAGGCCACAGTAGCATCCATCCATTGATCCACTGTTGGGGGCACCGGCCTGGCAACCATGGAAACACGTTTAGCGAGGCTTAATTAACTGTCAAAACGATCCACACGCGCACCAAGGATACGCACGCCAAGTACGGGCCAGGGGCCATACTTGAAGACGTGCATACACGCTCGAAAAGTGCGGCGTCATGGTATACTTAACATTAATTCCGTTTCAACTGCAGCTTAAGGCGGAGCGTGGTCCGGCCCCGCTCGCTTCGATTTGGATGAGCATCGTATATACCGGCGTGCTGTCGTGTATATCACTACACCTGGACGCTAAAGTCGTACTGGGGCTCCAATCTGGACACATGGCGAAACAGTAGGCGAGTAATTCGACGGCCGTGATTGGCCGGCGC
Source organism: Ixodes scapularis (assembly GCF_016920785.2). Lineage (NCBI taxonomy): Eukaryota > Metazoa > Arthropoda > Arachnida > Ixodida > Ixodidae > Ixodes > Ixodes scapularis. Next base: position 48,204,330 of record NW_024609880.1, on the reverse strand, counting down.
CTCGCTTTAGCTTAGCGCCGGCCAATCGCGGCCGCCGGGTTTCTCGCAGACTTTTTCGTCAGGTGTCCATATTGGAGACTGCACAGGATAAATCGCTCACCTAGAGCGAGAACCGGTGCAGCCGTATCTCACCACCTCCCATTGTCTTAAGTATAAATAGCCAATGTCTTTTCTTTTTCTTCTTTTGTTTGCACAATGGCGACGACGCGACAGCTCTTAATTCGGCAGTTGATTGGCGGAAGCAGGCCGTTATCGGTTACACAGACCTGTAGCCTCCGTTTCGGTTCATGCTAACCAGAAACTGAGAAGGCAAGGTGAAAAGTAAAAAAGGAAGGCCTTCGGATGACGGAAGGACTCACACTCGAGACAATAGAAACACCGACTTGACGCAACAAAACAACGGCCGACGTAAGAATGACCCCCACCAAGAGACGTTCCGTTATACAAAGCAGCGGAGGCGGTAGAAACAAATTAAGTTACGAATTAGGGACACACACACAGCGAGGCGGAAGTGTCACAGACGCATATCCCCGACAGACTTCGCATTGCTCGCGAACAGCGCGGCCGCTCGATGCAAGTGTTTAGATGTTCGTGTGCGCGGCTCACGCTACATAACCTGGCCGGCACGGAACGCTTTGTTCCTCCAGCAGCGAGCAAACCGCTCGGTCCGTTGCTGCCCGCTGACAGTCCAATAAAGCCATTGTCCTGCCGTCAACCCCGTCGTCCCCACCGCCGCCATTTCACGCCGACGAGGTCAAAATCGTTCAGTTGTTCGCGAGCGCTCGAGTATGCAGCCGCCAAGAATCCCAGTGGACCGAGCAGAATTCAGGATAAACCTCGGCCCTTTTAACTTGCCTCGGTGGTTGTCACGAAAAGAGGGCCCGCACTCTAATAGGCAAAACGTCACGGTCACGTGAAATCGGTCTTGGAACAAACGGAAAAGCAAGCAGAAGGCAACGTCAAAACCAAGGTTCAATCCAATTTTCGCGGGTTAGTGCGCGAGATTCAGTTCTATAACTTGAGGCTGGGCACTTCATCGAATAACCTACCAATTAATGAATTAACGCTTTTATCGCCATTAGTTCTTTAACCGGCAAATCGGTTAAATTTTGACAAACAGTAAATTCCACCCATTCACCACGCAGACGTGGACGAGTATACACCTGTATAAAAGCCAACTTTATGTGAAATTCAGACCTAAAGTAAACTGTAGGGACAAGATTTGCAACTCCAAATAAGTGGAGAAGGTTATACGAGTCCCGATCACTCCAACGGCGTGCGAGTGTCCGTTTAGCGCATCTGCAAAAACTATCGTGAACAATCAAAAGAGTTCACTATTGCCGGAGAATATCAACGAACCTCTTTGCATCTGCGGCTAATGTAACAATTTTTGAATGTGGGTGTCTTTCGACTGTTCACCCACACGTCAAGGTTAATTTAAAATCCGCACTGCGCCGTTTATAACATATTCAGCAGAGCCAACATAGTTAATTTTGACTTTTTTTAAGACTATTATGATTGGGAATGAACGAAACCGATCAATTAATCGATTCAAGGATGGCGATCAATCGGGTTAATACTTTGAATCGACGCACAACCCTATATAAATGTAACTTCGTTTTTTTTTTTTTTTCACATTTAAGGGCATATAAATACTTTGCTTCACAGCACGACATATATGCTGACTTGACCCTGCTCTCTGTGATTGGATATGGGCGGGACTGCGATAACGTAGTGAACAGCCGTATTATTATTACTGGTCCAACGAGAACGCAGCTTCAACCGTAGTGTCGGCTTAGCGTGAGGAGTACAGCATTTCCCTCGCCATTAGTTTTTGATCAAATGTGACTCAATATTTTGACGTCACAACTCAGTACACCTTACTGAAAATTGGTTAGAATATGTTTTTCTTAGGTATTTACGCGCAATTATGACACAATAGAGAGTTTTAGTAGACAGTTCCGATGACTCCGATAACAATACCCGGTACTCCGCCGCCGCCTCTGCGCATGCATCTTGTAGTTATCGGGCGATCTGAGGTATCGGAAGGATCTGCTGAAATTCTATTTTGGGAAAATCAGCTGAATTTCCTAATCAACACAATATAAATAGTACAAAAATAAATTTGATATAATTGTAAGCTCCATGTAACTATACACATTTTGATATATTTTACTAAGTATTTTCTAAAGTTTTTTTTTTTTTTTTTTCGATTTAAAATAATTTACGAAAGTGTGTCTAAATTTGGCTTTCGTGACTTTTTTTCTTAATTTATTGTTCATAGCAATTTTGAATATAAGTATTTTCTGTAGGTGTTGTAAAACGTTTGTATAACAACAAAAGAAATTTTAACACCGTAAGTGCTTTTTAAAAAATAAAATAAATAACGGTGGTGCACACTGTAATGTTAAATCTTGCCATTTCCCATGCCTCAAGCATTTCAATTTTGTATCTCTGTGAAAAAAAAAAAATAGCTACGGTGTTCATATATAGCGGAATATTACTCCCAAGGGCATGGCTTATACGTGTGTGTGCGTGTGTGTGCGTGCGTGTTTTTAAGAAACAAAAATATAACCCAAACCATCATTGCATGAACTGACGACATGGGATCACATTACTACAATTTTTCCTTTTCCGTCAGCTGACAGGCTTTCGTTGGTAGTTCACTTTCTCCTTGCTATCTCAACCTCCCATTCTTTTTTCTTTTTTTTTTTTTCTTGCTCCGCCTCTTTTTCCCCAGAAAGGGCAGAAACAGATTGTAGCGACTACAGGTATTATTCACTGGCGGTCATAGCTGTGTGTGCGACTGCTGAGCGCGTGCTGACGGGCGAGCTTCCGCAGTTCTTTTGCCACGAGCACTCCGCAACATCAAGATAACCGGTCTTAGCAGCCTAATAACGTGAGCTCGTTCTCAGCCTGTGCCCTAAACATCGCTCCCAAATATGGCATCCTAGTGGTACTGCAAGAGGCAACCAACCCAGATAGGTGCCCGTCCACTCGTACACCTAGCGAGCACAATCAACTATAAGTAGCCGGGATACGTCGACCGCGTTTCCTTCTGATACTGACACACAAATTCACGAATTATTCCACGACGCACGAAGCTTTCCGAAGAAACAGCAGCGAGTCGTGTGCAAAGTTCAGATAGAAAGCAGACGACGCGGTACGTCCATCTACACCGCGGTTCGCATTACAACATGGCGCTGCTCCGTTCGATTCAAACGTTTCGTTAGAGGTACAACACGTTTCGTCAACAAACTTGCAAGTCACGGAAAGCAACGCAGGGAGTGGACGTTATGTTGACGCGTCTCTCTTCGGGATTCGTCCTTCGGCGTCCTTATAAGTATTAATGTCGCAATCTAATCGGCTGCCGAGCAGACGATAAGATAAACGGGGTTCGCCCCGCCCTGCACTCGTGCGACTCGAGTACCGCAACGGTCCGTCATCCGTTCGTGTGTCCACCCGGCCAGAGATGGTGCTGCGAGCGGCAAGCCAAAAAATCCACGACGCCCCTCCCCTCCCCCCGTCAGGTGAGTTCGTTAATCGAGACAAGAAGAAGCGCCCCGTTTCCGGGATCGCTTTGACCGCCAGAGCGCGCATGACCCACAACGAGGATCGCGCGAGAAAACGCCGCAGAGTCCCTCATAAAAGAACAGCGCACGCTCATGTTACGACCGGCGCCGACCAGGAAGGGGTATCGAATCGTCCGAGCGGAAAACACAAACCCTCTACCCTCCTTGTTTTACCACGACACGACGGACCGCAGCGGTCGGTATACGAGCCATCCCCAGCCAATGCGGGGCTGTGAACGCACCACGTGACCATACACGCCCCGCCGTCCGACGATGGTGACAACGGTGCCCAGAGGTATTACATAATAAACGTCCGTTTTCCGCCGACACTGCTCCCCTTCCGAAGGTCACGTGACGCTCGCACGGCAAGTTCGATTGGCTTCGATGGTTCGAACCCCGCGCGGTTCGCCGTAAGGTAAAAACGGAGTAGAGTCGGAGGGTCCTCCCCTATCGTCCCTCCACATACGCGTCGTAACTGGCTGTTTTGTGAAGAGATAAAATCTTAACGAGTCACATAATAGCCTCGGGAAAAGAAAAAAGGAACACGATCTTGCAGGTGCCGCGAGCGTCGCACCATTAAACAGCGGCAATCAGCGGCCGCGGTGGGTCGGCCTAAGCGTCCGTGGTCTGAACTGCTACAAACTTGCCGCGCGTAGCTTTTCTTGTGTACTTGATTTGCATTTCGCGACCAGGCCCTCTTTCCGTCTTTGTTGCTGTAGCATTCAATCATCTCTTTCTCACGGACGCACACAAAGAGAAATATAGAAGGGATGGGGTGGCGAAAGCGTGCTACCGCAACAACTATATAGTCAGCCAAAGGGTGAGTACGGCCGGGCCTCTCTTTTGGACAGCCGGCGTCGGACACGCGCTCCTTGCCTTCCACCGTGCTTCGGCGGCTCACGAGACACCTAAGTGTTATCGAAGGTAGGAAGCTCACGCTGGAGGCGGGCCGACTGAAAGACCTCCCCCTGCTGCTCTCATCCTGCCAGCGTCTCTTCATAAACGCATCAACTACGGGGTGCTTGTTTATCATGTCGGCTCGATTGAATGCATTTTCGAACCGTCATCGCCTACGAACTTTTCCCACCTATGTGCTGTACACAACTATATACTCCATCTCACAAATGTATGCACTAAAGACAATACCGTACAAAATCCTCCTGCCTCTGCGCTGTACCATAGCCTCCTCTATACTCACAAAGCCTGGCAGTTCGACGACGGAGCCATATAGAGTGCCGGGTCGCAGATTTGGAGTGCGACGGTCTGGTAGCACAGAGCATCAAAGAGCCATTTCTCGGGAAACCTGGACGTCAGCGCACAGCTTTTTGCAGCGGTAAGGACCCGAAACACACTTGTTCGCTCGGGAGAAGTGTGTTTCGGCGTCTCGCCGCAGCGGGGCGCCAGTCACGTGGCTCTCCTCCCGTCCGTTCTCTGCCGCTCCACCTTTTTCAATTCGGCGGCTGCTTCTCGTGGCGATCTGCCGGGCTTTACCATTATATGGGAGGCTATGGCACGACAAACAAACGCGTCCTTTTTTAATTCCTCCTCGCCGTTCCGCCAGTCCAGAGAGCGACGCGGATGCACGCCACACGAGCCAACCCGAAACTTTGCGGCCTCGCAGAAAAAGGCACGCGTGTTCGCCGTGGCAACGCTCGAATCCGAGTGCACCACGGAACGCGAGCCATTCGATACCATCGTGCACAATACCCGGTAATAATAAATACCTATAGCGCCCTCGCACTCACTCGCGCGTGCGTGCGCGCGTCGTTCTTGCAACATATAGCATCCATCACCCGCTTGATTTCTGCCTTTACCTCCTCCTCACCGCAGGCGCACACCGTATCATTATTTCGCCTTGCGTAGCGTACCGGTGCCAACAGGTACCCCGAAAGAGACTGCGTGGGGGCCCCCCTCAAGACAAACAGACGCGCGAATCAAAACCGAACGGAGATAGCATCAGGGAGCCGGCACGAATGGAAGAGACGACCGGACGCTCTGGCGAGGAGCCGCGGCGGTACTGTAATACAGGCCCACCGGCGAAGCAGACTACCGGCGTTAGCGCGGATTTGAGGGTAGCAATTTGGGGAAGAGTCAGTGAGCTACGAAAAGGAATGTCGATCTATTCGGGTGATGCTCGTCAAGGGGCCCAAGCCCGGGCAAGGTGCCCCGAGACATTCTTCCCGACAAGATATGGCGAGCAGTAACGAAGAAGGACGAAACGTTTCTCAATAACGAGTCCGCTGCAGCGATGGCTTATGAGCGCGGGCGTGTTAGGCATCGGTACGCGCCCCCACAACAGGAACGTTAATGCACCTGACCTGAGGCGCCTTCCAAAGCAAGAAGTTCGTGTTTATAGCCTTTGCTCGCGAGACGCCGAAACAATAATCGTCTACAATAATGTGAGACAAGCTGTGCGTTTTCTGAACCCTTCCGTGCAGTTACAAGATGAGAACGCGAAGTGCGTCTCTTTCCAATGTCCGGCCACCCGCACGCGCTCGTTTTGCCTTTTGGAAGCTGCTGTTGATAGCCCGATTTGTAGTTTGAAGAATTATTAGGGAGAAGTCGGTCCGGCACGAAAACGGTAGTGCCGTACCACTTCAAGCACGTAAGGGTTTATATGGAAGCAAACCGTCAAAGTGATACGAATAATTTTCACGCAGGCCTGAAAACATCTATATGATCTCTCCTCCCCCTCCTCCGCAAACGTAGAACCGAAACGAGCGTAGAGAATGGACTGAAAAGTCGAGAGGAAGAGAAATGGTAAAGTAGAGCGCCGCCAAAAAGAGGCAAGGAAGGAAGCGACACCGCACGACAACACGTTAGACGACAAAGTCGGCGAGTAAACGAAGAAGACAGATGGCCGGGGGGCAGTAAACGACACGCGCAGCCGAAACAGAAATGGGACCCAGAAGTGAGAACAGGAACAATGGGACACGCTCAGAGACAAAGACGGAGGGGACGACAGAAAAACCAGAAGAGACCACTGTCGCGTTTCGGTGCATACCCCGACTGCTCACCGAGACAGCCGACGATTATTTATAGCCGGATAAAGAAAAGAAAAACAAAAAGAGCGCGATGATCTCAGCGCGGTGGTGGAGGACGAACAGAAACAGATGAGATTGGCGCATCGTGAGTCAAGCACCTCCCAAAAATAGAGGCGCTGGTGCCCGGACCGGCGGTGTGAATGCGCAGGGGGGGATATGCAACCGACGACCGCCGGTGGCGATGTCTCAGCCCGCAAACTGCGGGATCGTCATGGAGACTCAGATATCGCGAACGTCTTTAAACGCGCGTGGCGTGGTGCAGAGCGGGAGGTACATATAGAGTTGGTCATCTGTCAAAATAAAAATAAAAACTCCCGGAAACAACAGAAAAAGGAAAAAAAACAAAAAAAAACGGAAGAGCCAGGAGTGCAGGACGTGGCGTCGCTTCGAAAAGATTTGACCAGGCGCTAGAAGCTTTCGAAAACAAGAAGAAAAAAAAATGAAGGAGGATGATGCGAGGCTTTTTAAAGACACGACGGCGCGTGCCACAGAAATGCCGAAACTGAACGTCATTGTCAGCTGCTTTCCTCATAAAGCGAAATTTCGCATATGACGCTTTGATCGATATATCAAAATACAGTTGCCAATATTGCGGTAGAGATCACTCAAGGTTTGGGGAGTAAAAACACTATAGTTAACCTTCGATGGGCGGTTATTTCGTGGATCAAAGTCAAATATGTTGAGAACAATTTGGGGGGGGGGGGGGGGGGGGGGGGCGTCCTAGATGGCTTCGGTCGCCCCTTTCACTGGGAACACGGTTCCTTTAGGAACGAAGATACGCACAAATACATTCATAAAAAGAGACAGGAGTACCGACGCAAATTGTTGCGGACGCGCGAGCCTCGCTACAAAGTTGGCATCATCCTTCGTTATCCAAAATACGAACACACACACAAAAAAAAAGAGAAACTGATGCCGACTTCGTGACTGGAAGTCTGGAAGCCTTACAAAGTATATACACACCGAGCCAGCAACATTTCAATGTTGCATTCTTAGCTAGCTCCCGTACCTACTGCTGCCGACGTGCGATTCGACGGAGCGCATAACCTTCACTTCAAGTTCCGTTTCCATCTTAAGATCTCAGAGACTGCCGCTCTTCAACGGCATGACGGCTACCAAACTCTACGCGAGAAAATGTGGCATACCGAAGACACGGTCCTCACTTGCCAAGGAAAAAGGCACCGGGGACATTTGCATCGACAGCGGACGTGTCTTAATCGCCACAGAAAAACAAAAACAAAACATAGCGGACAAACAGGTAACCGAGTCGTGTCCGCCCAGAATAACCGGCGAATACCATGCAAAGATTCGTTTGCACACCGGCGCCGCCTGCATGCCAACCAACGTCCCTGTGGTTTAGCCGAGCCGGGGCGACGCTATATGCACAGCCGCTGATAAAACAAACGGAATGTTCCACGAGGCCCGTTGGCGCCAGAGCTAAGCAAAACTACCGTGGATAAAACTAAGCATCTCGTCGACCTCGTACTCGAAGCCAAATGACTGCCTTTCTCCCCTTCCCGGCCGAACAAAACGGCAGCCTCCACACTGCCGCCATCGTCGTCGCTCGCTTCATTGAGGGAGGGGTATAATACATCGACGATTCTTCACATAACGCGTCAGAGAGCGGAGCCCACGCGAGCTGCGACTTTCCACACCGCGCCCGTTTTATTCCTTTTGGCAACGACACTGCAAGGAACGTTGTCTGCACCGGAATGGAATTATGCTTCTAATAACGGAACGTTCGAAACGCTTGCTCTTATAGTGGGGCGGAACGCATGAGTTCCGTACGAACTGCGCGCCAATTTTTAGCACACTCGTAATGATCCTGAACTATTCCAGCGTTCCAAGCTCCAACCTTCAAATGGAAAGAGCGACCTTGTTGGTTAACTCGAGGCCAGGGCCGGCTTGCTAGAAACAATGTCTTAGCCAAGACTGTAAAAAACTTCCAAAGCAAGGTTTGGTAGGCTTTCTTCTATTCCTAGCTAAGATATTGTTTTTAGCAAGCTGCTTTTTAAGCTTTTCGGGAAAAGCACCCCATGGAAACCTTTTTTGACGCACTGCGCTGATTGACGCCGCCACATAAACAAGCCACAAAAAAAAAAAAAGAATAATAATAAAAGGCGAACTGATGTATGCTGCCACTGCACCCACATGCACACAACACAACTCTCAGAACAAACAAAAGTGTCCTTTATTCCAGACCCTCAAAAACCGAACCGGTGGCGAACCAACGCGCGGAGACCACTTGGACAAGAGCGCCTCCTTATAGTGCCGCTCCCGCATGAACTGGCCTCGAAAATGAACAAATCACGTCAAACAGGATATGACCAAAGCAATCGTCATCAGCAGCCCTAGACTCCATTCGCCCCTAAGCTGACAGTGCAGTGGAAGCTAAATAGGCGCTCGTTGGACAGCCATACGCCTGTCTTTCGTCACACGTGATCACGCTCCCGCCCATAACCCAGCACAGAGGGCGGGATCAGGTGACGATAGGGAAGCGGTTGATTGGTCCGGCGACGGCGTAGCTTTGCCCGCACTGTCAACTTAGGGCTAAACAAAGTACGGCAGCAGCGACCAGAGAGAGATAGAGCGACCTAACCCATTCGACCGTGGGTGGGCAGCGTTAAAGATCCGCAGAGCCGTCGTCGTGCCCATGGGCGTTTTCGTTTGCGAGTCTGGACAAGAGAACGTATATCGGCGAAGCGAATCCCACGTGCCCATTTTGCGAGCGACCCCCCAGGTCAGCTGGCTGCCGCCGAGAGACGTGGACATCTGAAAGAGCCTCTCAAGGTCGCCGCACGGCAGGGAATACCCCGCCCAAAGGGACCCTGCGGTGTGGGCGAAATGGATGCCGCCACGGCCGGCTGTCCTGATCGCGATGATGACGTAAATAACTCCGGTTCTTGCGCGGCCGTCGACGGATCGCCCGTGCACTGTCGCTGCGTTTGAGCAATCACTCACCCTCTTGATTTCGCTCTGAACTGGCCTCTCTACCAGGAGCGTTTTGAAAGGGCGGCAAAGACTATACAGGTTCACGAAGAGGTAGGGTTGCAGGACCCGATCTCTCCTTGTTTCGTTACGGGGTGCGAGAGTTGGGTTCGTTCAATACGAAAACAGTCATATGCGCTGATAGTAGGGAGTTTCCGTAAACCGTTTCTCCACCTCCGCTACGCTCTCCGGAACGAAGACGACACTGTACTGCGCATGCACGGCGCTATAGCCTAGCCTGCAGAGTCCCGGATCTCGTATAGCGGGTTGCGGAGTACATTGCGGGACAGCGGAAACCATCTACGAAAACTCTCGAATGATAAGACGAGGCGCTTCGAGATGCTTACCCATGTATACAGTAATGAAAATGAATCGTCTTTGGATGGTAAAAGCGCAATAAGTACCTCGAACGCGGACCTCTCGTCTCTCTTGAAGACAGTAACAACCTTGATCATTAGCGTGGCGGCTCGTCAGAAATGTTTACGCGCGAACTATTGAGCTAATCTACTCGTACGTTTCTGGAAATTCTGGCTACGTTCGGGTTCTTCTTCGTGGACTCAAAGTCCGATAATATATATATATAAAAAAAAATCCCTTTGTGCATTCGGTTCTTTCTCCGCCTACACATTCTCAGTGGAATAGGCATTAGTCACGCACAAGCGGCACAAAAGGAGGAAAGCTCACACGGCTATATGTGAACGTAGCAGCTGTGCCACGCAGGCTACGTGTCTGACGTGCGTAGCATCACAAAAGAAGTGCCACGACAAGCAAAACGCGCATGGCTTGCACATGACATCATCATGCCATGCTAGTGGCCATTCCTAATTGCTCTTGCCAAAACAAACCTCCCCTCCCTCCCCCCCCCCCCCCCCCCAGAAAAAAAAAAAAAAAAGAAAAAAAAAGAGCTCGGCGGTGCGGAACGTACAATGTGTTCTACGTTACCTTATTCATTTATTTCATTTATTAATCCTTAAGGGTCCTCTTTCGAGGGCATTACATAAGGAGGGGTCAACACAAGAAATTATGCAAAAAATGAAAAAAAAAAAAACTTAAAAATACATAACAACGCACACTCATGCAACGTAGCTAGAAAAACCTAATTTGGTGTGGAAAAATAAAACATGATGGAGCTTTTGAAAACCACAGGGTCAGTTTAGTTTTGTAATGGGCGATTCTGGAACATGGTTTCAGTCCACAATTGTAAGTGGGAGAAATGATTTGTTAAAGGCATTACTGGAACCCGATATACGTTCAGAATCGTAGGAGTTATTGAGGCGACGAGACGACCTTGCGGCAGTGCGCAGGAATGAGCTTCGAACAGTGGGATGGTAGTAGGAAAGTTTATGGAGGAAGCAAAGACCTTGCGGCGTACCTAGAGTTTAAGAGTCATCAGTGATTTTCTGACATTTTCTATGGGAAAATGGAGGCCGACAAAGCCCCCGACTACACGGATCTCTAGGGCACCAGTTACCAAAAACGGGCAAAAACATGCCCCATTTTCCGGTTCAAATTTTTCTGAAAATTACTTATATCTTTTGAAAAAGAAAACGGTTAGTTTTGAAAGTTTGGCATCTGGTTCAGAGCGCTTGCGTTACATCTGGGCGGAGAATGAGCGGTCGGCAATGTATAATTTATTTTCGAAAAAAGAAGAAAAAAAAAAAAAAAAAAAAAAACAACGCCCGTAGCAGCAAGATCCTTCACAGCGGCGTTTTATGAGACGTCAGTGCAAGCCATGTATCCTAACGACCCGCTCCTCCCAAAGACCGTAATGACTGGAACGAGAGTCCTCGCGAGACAACAAACGGCGAGCTATTTATTAATGAACGAACAGCTCGAACCGGGCGCCGACACCTCAGCCGTTCCCCATCAAAGGATGCCGCCGCGGTGCAGGAAGCCCACCGAGCAGAGGTGGCCCCTCAAACACTGGCACGGCACGCGACCCACAAGAACAGATAACTTAGCCTTCCGGTCAGCCACAAAAGATGGCCGCGATCGAGAAAAAAACAACAACTACACGCCCTTCCCATTTCCTGTTCCGCGAAGAAACGGAGCAAGTGATGGGAAAAAAAATGGGGTGCAAGCTTTTTAAACAGGAGGCACGTCGGCTTTCTTTCATGTTTTTTTTTTTTTTTTTTTTCGGTGCAATAAACGAACGCCGAACTATCGGAGATGGAACGCGTCGTGGCTTCTGAAGCGGCGGCCGGAGCACTTTACTTCCGGTTGTAACTGGTAATGAGGCACGATACGTGTTGTAAAACCCGTGTATACCCGGTGATAGAAGACTCGCAGCAGCGCGCGGAGTTGTTCCGTGCGTAGCTGGAAAAATGCCGTCCTCCGTTAAAAAGCTCGGCCCCTTAATTAAAACAAAAACCCAAACATTTTAAATACGTTTTAACGGCGCCGAAAGACGTTTCAGGTCGTCGAATCCTCCAATATGTAGGCAACCTGCTAGCGCAACATTAATTTCTACAAATATCGCCCACGGTCATAACCATACAGTTGGTGAAGCTTAGAGTTATATATCACGCAGAGCAGTCGTATACCTTTCACATGTACGGCTGTTTCCGAACTCCTCCACTAATAAAAGGGCTAATATGTTGCATATCACGCAGATGCTAGCTGTTGGAATTTAAATCAATGGCTAGATGGCGCAAGCACCCACCCAATAAAAAAACGGTCTCAGCCCCCACCTAACTATCCATTCACGTAAACCAAAACTTCACCATAAGGAGTTCGCTTTCAGGTCGGATTCAAATGCGCCGATCGACCATTATCCACCGGCCAAAGCATCGCTCCCTGGACCAACCTAGACCAACCAAGAGAGGTAGCACAGTAGCCACGACAAGTCACGTGACGCCGGCGCGAGGCCTAACTCCGTAGCGTCATCGCGAAGGAACAGTTGCTGGATGATCGCGTCCGAGAGGAGCTTTTGGCACATTCGAATAGCTTCGCCACAAAACCTGTCGGGGCCGCGGCTAAACCAATCCCCATCATTAAAAAGCAGCGTTCTCCGTTCGGGTCTATCCGCGAGCCACCTTGAAGTCCACCGGAGTATCGGAGCCATGCTCGAAACGCGTGTTGGCTTTAATTGCTCCAAGGCGAGTCCGGGCGGACGGGCCAATTAAAGACCTCGACTGGCGGCTCCCCTCGACAAAGTATGTCTGCGCCCCGGGCGACGACGATCACGACCAGTTCTCCGGCCGCCTTGTTATTACGCGAGAAATCGCGAGCGCGCGGTTCCGTGCCTCCATTGTTGCCTTCAACAAGGTCGCGTTCCGGACCTATAAACACGTACGCCAACTCACGACGGGCGCGCAGCACGCGATAACAATTAGCAGAGTACGCGAACGGGAAGCAAACAGGACATGCGGAATCGGGAAGGAGCGCTTGGTAGAAGAAAAAAAACAACAAAGTCGAAAAAATCATTTAAAAAAAAAAAGGCCGCTACGTATACGCGGTCACGCATGTGTCATATGATACAAGCAACATGCTTGCTTGCGGTCAGCGTAACACGCGAGGCGAATTGATTTTAATTGCCATTTTTTATTAAAAGGTGAAGGCCAGCGGATAAGTGGGTCTATAGGAAAGGTAAAGCGAACTCTTTGACGGCAGGGAGGAGATTCAGTTGTCCCGCCCTCTAGCGCGAGCTTCACTTCCGACAACGCTTGGGCACCTCGTGAGGGCAAGAACGCCCTGCTGTTCTCACCTTGTCAGTGACTATAATAAAAGAAAAATCGTGCGTATTCAATCGCGGTAAGTGACGGAACCATGAAAGCGTGGAACATATAGTATTTATAGATAAATAATCCGTAAATATGCACCTCTCTCCCCCCCCCCCCCCCTTTTTTTTTTTAAGGTGTAGTTGGGAAATGGACGTGGGCTTCCGTTACAGGAAAAGTCGTACTCGGCTACTAGATCGGGAAACCGAGGACGGCTCGGAGAGATAGAGTATAGAAATTTACAAGGGGGCCCGAAGTATTGCTAACGGTAGAAGATTTAGGGTGAGGCTTCAGGAGGATATGCTTGACTCGGTTTTTTTGTTCGGCCTATCTTATCACAGAAGAAATAAGACCGCGAGATGCAGTACGGAAGAAAAAAAATATATACACACTACGGTCGACTAGTGTTCCCCACTGAAGACGTACCGCTGGTAGCTGAGGGCTCTTCCGGTCGTCCGCGTATTCCGAGTAGGAAAGGAGCAGGTACCCAAGATCCTCACGCGCTTCGCACGACCGGCAGTTGGGGTCAGTGACCCCTTAGAGCGTGTAGAAAGAAGACTGGGTGATTTTGCATAATACGAGATGAAGGATGTCGCAGAGAATCTCTTCATCTCGAGTAATCGTCATGTGAACAACACACCCTCCTCTAGCTACGCGCGATTTCTAGTTCTCGCGGATGCCACCCCCTCCTAGAAGAAGTATTCACTGGGCGCCATATTTGTGGGTGCTGTCTAGAGCGCATGCTCTGAACGAGCCCGCACTAATAGGCTGCTAAGACCGGCAATCTTGAGGGTGCGGAATGCGCGTTCCAAAAGAGCTGTGGAAGCTCGCCATCAGCACGCGCTCAGCAGTCGTGCACACAGCTATGGCCGTCAGTGAATATTTCCTATACATGGCGTGTGTATGTGACGACGGTGACGTTATCGCATCAAACCGGAGGTCATTCCTACAAGGAGAGAAAGACGAACTCCATTGTGCTAAGTGTACGCTTCAGAAGATACACTCTCAGTGGCGAGGCCATCGCAATGGCCGCTGTTTTAACGTCAGTGCAAGCCACTGTCCTCACACTCTAACCGCTAATATTTAATTATTTTGTTTCAAAAGTGATCCGCAGTACTTATTGAAAAAATAAAAAATTAGGAATATTGACATCTTCCAGGCGTGGAAGCACAAAATTCGAAATATTGACATCTTCCAGGCGTGGAAGCACAAAAATTCGAAATACTGCATCTTCCAGGCGTGGAAGCACAAAATTATAATTACGCGTCCCACGCCTAACCTCGTGCTGTTCTACAACGACCTTATCCAAACCAGAGCCGTATAGGTAGAGAGTTTGGCCATTCGTTGGGAAGTATAGGAGACAAATGAAGCGGCGCCATTGGCCGAAAGCGGGCTGGGCGTGTTCCAGGGCGTCTTCAGAAATTCGAATATGACCAACCAGAAGCCGGAAATAATACCCTGGCGGTGGTCGCGAGAAACAAACCTGATAACTGCATTGGAGTAACTCTCGATGGCTGAAAATATGGTACACGTGATGTTTCAATCACACTCATCTAAAATGATGATGGAAGAGTGCGACTAGCGGAAAGATCGACATAATCCTTACGCCAAACGCCGAGCGCCGGGAATCTGCCGTCAGAGCGGTCACACTCTGTCCGCGCAAAACAGAGTTGAGCGGCGCATTCGTTTCTTACATCTTTCTGCAGGATCATGATGAAACAACACGTGCACCCTATTTTCAACCACAAAGAGTTACTACACTTCACTCTTACGCACTTATTAAAACCATATTCGAACAGAGACCTTCGATGATCGATCGGCTCAGAACTGTTTCTCGCTACCACCGCTAGGGGATTCTTTTCGGCTTCTGGTTGGTCAAGAAAGAGAGCATGCCAAGCCCTCTTTCCGAGTCTGCCGCACGCCCCGACTCTGCCCGCACCTCCCATTGACCAAACTCTCTACATATACGGCTCTGATCCAAACCACAGCCATCTTGATAAAAACTATGCTCGTGGACAACTTTCCGTGGCAATAAAAAGAAAACTTAGAAAGGGAGGGGGGGGGGGGGGGGGGGGGTTAACGACTTCACGCTCGTTTCGGTTTCAGTTTTGGCATGACCGCCACGCATTTGCTACAGTTCATCCATTCGTATGAGAATCGCGGTTGAGGGTGCTCAACCGCAATCGCCGAGCGTGCAGGCATATTCGCGTCTGCCTCCCAACGTTTGATCCGTTTCTAAACACAATCCAATGCTTCGACTGAAGCGCTCGGACCGACTTCCAAGGTAAATTACACCCTGGTCGATCTGCTTGAATTTTATTTGTCTTACGACCAACGCAAATAAGCGGCGTCGATTGAAAATGCCGTGAATTTCATCGGCGCTTTTGTGTCTTTGGGTCACTGATACGTAAACTCTTCTGGTGCTGAAAAAGCATAGAGTGTGAGAGACTGTACACCTATATAGGAGCAGGCACACGCTACGCGCGCGAAGTCAATTTGGATCGTCTTCGGTTACCGCTGGCCCTAGGGGGTTCAGTGGCGTAACGTTGGGCGGCGCACTACAGCTCGGAACACGTATACAGCGAATGCTCGCGTTGCAGAACCCAGGGATCCGGGGCTCTCTCCTCACCCCTGCTCTCTTACGCGGCACGCCTATGAGCTCGCTAACCAAACGGTATGCGGTAACAACGGGAAGTCCAGGTTTCCTCGGTCTCACTCGCTTGGTTCGTTTCGGCAACTCTTGGTTTCCAAACTCCGTGAAAATCCTTGGCGAACAAGGGGGAGAGCCCACAGAAGGGACCGACGATACACCAGACCGGCGATATCCAGCGACGCACACAAAAACGCCATCTTTTTTTTTTTTTTTTTGCAGAGAACAAGAAAGTTTAAGGCGAACTTAATCCGAGAAAACGCGAAAGAGCTAAAAAAGAAATGCTGCGTATTTGGCACGTCCTGGCTAATATAACAGTGACATCGTGAAATCAAAACTAAAAAGAACGATTTTAAGTATATTTTTAGTTAATTTAGTTACACGCAGAAAATTATTTTGTTGGACTATATTTAGCTGCGCAGTGAAACGGAATGCTTCGGCTGTGCAGCTTTGGCTCCACTGCCACAGAAAGTTGTCCCCGAGCATAGTGCGTCCCCTATAGACCAACAACGGCTCTCTGATGTCACCCACCTGCGGTGGCGCTGCTGTCGGCACTGCGCACGCGCAGAAACATGGCCTCACGCGAATCTGGTTTCTGCACACGAGCAGCGCCCACCCCCGGTATGGGCAGAAGTAGTGCCACTAAATAAGCTACGCTACAGAGTAACGTCACTTGGCCATATTGTGTCTTAAAATCATGGTTGCCAGTTATCTGAAGCTTTATCTGAAATCACAGGAAGCGCTTTTCCGCCCTCCACAAATGTTCAAACAGTTCGCGGCAGAGCAAAGCAATGTTACATAACCTTTCTAACACCGAACCGAATGCCGAGGAAGTCGCACTTTTGAATCATGACGATCGGCAGTTGCGTCTGCTCTGCATACGAGCCAAAATGGCGGCGCCCACAACAATGTCGGGGAACGGAGTGCCGATACTCTAAGCGTAGCTCATTTAGTGGCTCTAGGCAGAAGCGGGGCTGTTGGTATACAGCCGGGAGCTCTGAAGACCCCGAAAGGCGCACTAGGGTAAACTTCCTTGCAACGTCACCCGTGTTTGGCCAGCGAGTCCACCGGGTGGCACGGATCCGGTGGATGGGTCGAAAGAGTTTCTTACCTGCAAAGAGAAGAAAACAAAAATACATTATAATTGAGGACCGGACAATTAACTTTTCTTAGATACATCCTTGCATCGTCTTCCGCGTGCAACCTTTGCATTACTCAGTTAAACCACACACACAAACGCGTAATTATCGCGTAAAAATAAGGACTCGATATTTTTGTATATCTTTTTTTTTTTTTTTTTTCAATGACACAGCGCAATTGCAAATCGTGAGAAGGAAGTAGCATAAAAACACTTCGGATGTGCATCCTCTTTAGAAAGATTGAAAGACTAATTAGAATGGCACAACACATTTCGGGCGGGAATGGAAGAGAAATTTAAAAGACACGGTTCCTCGCAAGCACACTCACAAATGCACAAACGCAAACAAAAGACGAAAAAAGAGACAGCACACGCACGCACGCACACAGACTTCTAAGGAGGAAAACAGAACAAACGCAGAAAACTGGGCAGGGAAAAAGAAATCGCGCCGGTTTGTACGAGACATAGTTGCCAAGATTACGTAACCGCATCAGAAAAAAATACAGAGGAACACCAGATCCACTCTTGCATCACGGAGGTAGGTATATTGAGAAAAACAACAATATCAAGGCTCGAAAGACCGGGAAGTGTTCTTCTTCTTTTTTCTTTTTTTCTTTTTTTTTTTTTTTTCCTGGTCGGTTGCCTTCGAAGTCGTTCTTATCGGAGAGCAACAAGTGAACCAAGAGGATTCGTGAGAAAATGGCGATAGTTGGATACCGTTTCTAAACTATTCAACGCACACAAAAAAGGAACAGCTTGCGAAAGGAAGTGCAAAGAACGCTGGGAAACTACGCGTACACGCGGGCCCCCCAATACGATATGAACGAAACGAATCTTGGGAAAGCTCGTCGTAGAAGATGGAAACACACACACAGATAAACACACGCAGACACACACATATTACACACGGACGCACGCACAGATCGAACCGTCCAGTACGAGACTAGAGTGGCAAAGAGTTGGTTCCATAAAAAGAAAACGAGAATGGTGTAGGTCACATCTGGGTACTCCGTTCAGCCCCAAGTTGAGGTGGGAGCTACGCGTTCGCCGGACCAATCAACCGCCTCGCTCTAATCACCTGACCCTGCTCTCTGCGCGTGGATATGGACGGGAGCCCGATCACGTGGCGAAAGGTCAAAGTACGACTGGCATATAAACCGCACTGCGCTTAGGGGTGCTTGGAGCATACACACGGTAGACCCTCCTCCCTCCTCCTCCCCCCTTTTCGTAGTCTTAGGCGGTTGTGGTCACCTTCTGGCGACCCCGAGAAAGATTACGAGTACCGGATAATGCATCACCCTGATTAAGGTGTACACATCCAGCTTCCCATGCAATTGCTCAACACACCCAACGCTTGGCGTAGAACAGCGTGCGATTCCCGCATGTAATACATGTTTTATTTCCGTCATGTGCCTGACAGAAGGAGACCGAGGGGAAAAAACTGCACAAGTGCAGCTTCGAAGTTTCGATGAAACCTAATAAATGTGCCAGTGTAATTATGATTTGTGAGGACAGAGTCGCGACCGATACAGGTTGTCTAAAACAAACGCCGAATACGCTTCCAACGTCTCTGAAATCGGCGTTCGTTGTCGACTGATCAAAACCACCCGGTAGTACAGTCAGATATGCTGTCGACCAGCTCGAACGCGATTTAGAAAAGCGGCACTCTGTAGAACAGTCATGCAAATGGCTATTCTACAGAGCAATTACATACGCGATGCAATTACATGACCGCTCGTCGCTCTCTCGATCTTAATTTTCTTGTAACCGGACGCGTGTGTTTCCAATGATAAATGTTTACAGCGTCCTGGCGTAAGCGATACAAATTAATTTTCTGGTAGGCCATTCTGAATATCTAATGACAGCAATTCGTTCCTTAAATGTAAATCCGCAAAATGCTTCGCTCGTTTATTATTCGTCTATTTCGGGGATTGGACCGCGAGTGATGGCTCGTATCGATTCGTTCCGCCAAATGTTAACCTCGCTATTTTTAACCCACTCCCTCATGTAATACCCGACTCAGGGCTCTTAAGGTATTTAAATAAATAAATAAATAAATAAATAAATGTCACCTGGTGGGATCTTACGGAACTAAAAGTGGTGAGAGACCAGTGAGCAATGGTAAGACGCGAATGAGTAAGAAACGGAACCATTACGCTTTCCATCTAGTGTTTTAAAATGACTCTTACGCCCTCGGTTCGTTTAATAACTGTAATAAAGCCCCGTGACGCAACGACACACACCAAAAGGCAAACAAACAAACAAAAAAATGCAGCCTGCTGAGTGAAGGCGCAAGATTTTTCGTTATGAAGTTTTCCATAAAGTAGAAAGAGGAGAGTCCCCTCTTATACAAGCACGGAACGTTCGCACGAGACACACACACACCCTGGCAAAAAATAGACACAAATTAAAACCAGATATAAATAAAAATATGTGAATAAACAAAAAAGCCTCACCAATCGTCGAGAGAAGCAGTCAGCCACCCCCGCTACACGGACGCGCTTTTCATTGACGCACCCATTTTGTTTATGCGTGTGTTACTACGTGCATGTTTATCTTTTTTTTTTTTCCTTCTCTATTTCTTTTTTTTTTTTTTGTTCTTCGGTTTTCTTCCGAGCTTCCTTTCTTTTTCCCACGTCGCCTCGACTGGATCGAGCAGGTTCCGTTTCCTGGCCCAAAGTTCGACGACATCGCCACTTCTCCGAAACCAGCCTCCGACAAAGAAAGAGAGGGCCACACGGCCCGGTCTCTGTACCCCATTCACGCTGGTTTCAGGCGTCAGATGGCGCGAGCGGTGCGAACACGAGGGATTAACGCGTCTATACACAGTCACTGACAACCTAAGAAACGCGGGACGTGGCGAATCCCGAGAGAGTTCGTTATTGGGAGACGTCGTGGGTGCGTAGCCGCAATGAGACAGCATCCGAAAGAAGTGCGGCACGGCGCAAGTGCGTCATCGTGACGTCACGTAATCTACCACCAGTCCCGTTACGCGTGGCACGTTACGTCACGTCTTTTCGACTCTCTGACCATCACGTCACTGCGGTGGCGCTGCTGTAGGCACTGCGCATGCGCAGAAGCTTCGCCCTCTGTTGGCGGCGCGTATAACTTGTTTCTTTCCACAATGAACGTTGTTCGTGACCCGACTTACAAAGAAAAAAAAAAAAAAGAATGTCGAAGAATGAATCGCAAAGCGTGAAGCGCGCACAGTGACTTGATATATATACACACACACAGACGCACACACACAACGTTCAGGCTTATTCGTTCAGAGAAGAGACGGAGGCCGTACGTTCCCCATCTTTGAACCCCCCCCCCCCCCCCCCCCCTACGCCCCAAAAAGCAAACATATGGACGCGTACTCCACTGTTTTAATTGGGAAGGAGAAATCTGGAAGCCTCGGAGAAGCTCGGTTTCGAGTTATTCCTAGCAGCGTCTACCACCTAGTTTTGTTTCTACTACAACAGGCTTAGCATCCACGCTTTCGGAATGTAAAAAGACCTAGAGACGCCACTAGGACAACAATCAAGAACCTACCCAGCTTTCAAAAAGCAACGTTCAAGCTAACAGTGTCTCTTACTTGACTGGTTTCTTGTTTGCTCACCTAGTGTGAAGAAGCCATAAGTGTTACCAAATTGGGTGCGCAATCTTGCCCACGGTATTATTACCGAGTCAATGCGTTGCTCTAACTGAAGTCAATTTGGCACAGAAGCAGAAGGCCAGACGCGGCTAACGTCGCCGGTGATGCTGCCCACGCGGGCGTCACGTCATGGAAACTACATAAACACCGGAGATTTAACGAGCAATAAATCAAATTAAATAAATAAAAATAAGAAAAAGAAAAACTAATAATGATAGTAATTATATACCGTGGTGGGCGGAGACGTCACCACTAAACGCCACGGGGACGGGAGGGCTGGATGCTTAGAAGGCGATAAATCGTGAAGAAGGGGTTGCGATAGATCGGAAACAACTTGGTGGCAACCACCTGGTGGCAATTAGGCGTAAGATAACAACTTCCAGATGGTAGAATAAGAGAGGGTAACTAAGAAATGAATAAAAATCAAGGGGGAGTTTAAAACTGTGACTAAAGCTGTCTAGGTTTTATTTATAACCTAAAGAAACATATTTTCGCGCAGCGTTCATAGCCAATCGTACCTCCCCATTGAGAGACATAAACCCCCTCGTTAAGGCTCTCATCGCCTTATTGTCGCTATTGCCACAACTGAGCTGGGGTACACAGAGCCAACGTCGGATCAATGGGCTATTACGAATTTCATCGGAAACAATCACAAGCAACGCCAGGTCGCAAGCCAGTGGTCATTTATGTACGATCGTTGACTATACCAGCCGACGAGATGACCATATAGTATAGCACCGTTGAAGGCCGAGCGCGGGAACTAACGCAAAACTAGCAGTTTTCTTTCAGTTGCCTCGTGATGTTTGGTATAGATCTTGCCTCTAGAGCAGTTTATGCTTCCGACAATACAAGCACACGAGACTAGTTATTGCGCAACAAAGAGATCACGCTGCTGACGACCCAGGCAGATGGCACCAGCAAAAGATACCAGGGCGTCGGCATGGACACCAGCGATGGACACTAGCAAAACTCAAGCCAAAGTCACTAGCAAATGACAGAACAGAGCACCAGCAAAGACTACCAACAAAGACACCAACAAAGGACAGCAGAAAAGGGCATCAGCAAAGGGCATCAGAAAAGGACAGCAGCCAAGGGCATCAACAGAGGACAGCAGGCAGCGATGGTATTCTGCCAAAGCACATGCCGAAGGCTGAGCACCGTAAACTGGTAGGTCGTGACCGCAATCGTACGAAATCAGGGTCTCGTGACCAGGAGGCACACGAACATCATGGTAACTGTCTGGGGAGTGTGTAGGCTTCCGACGAAGGGCTTTCTTGCAGAAGGTGAACCCGTGCCAGGAGCTTGTAATTTCCCGTGCATAATCGACACTTCTCGACAACGATGGCGCTCGTAATGGTGGTTCTGCGGCCTGGTGTGACCACGCCTCTCTCCGTCACGCCGCTGCATCCGTGACGAAGCAGCGCCATTCGAAGAAGAAAGACTCGCAATAAGCCATTTCTCGAATTAGCCGCGAGGACGAAGGGAGGCCACAGAAAATGCGGCGCCGCGTGAAGAGTGGATGGGAATTTTGAAGGATTTCTGTCAGCGACTGGTCATTCTATGCGGAGTGGTGCGAGACTCCCCAAAGCGGGACTTAGCTCGGGGTCGGAAAACGAGCGGTGGGATACGAATGTACGCAACTCCTGGGAGTTGATGCGACAATCACAGTTTCCAGCAAAAGTGGCAATGAGTGTTGAGAAGCGATAATAAGCTGCACTCATAGTTGTGTTTGCTCAGGGCAACTCCATATTGCTCATAACGTAATCACTTGGTATTATGTTAATTCTATCAAAAAAACAACACAAAAAACAGACGAGTAAAGAAGTAGACGGGACGAGCGCTCGTCCAGTCCACTTCTGCTAATCTTTGTTTTGTTTTCTTTCTTTTTTTGCGCCTTTTTATGCAGTCATTAACTAACTCGCGTGCATCGTGATCTTAATTATGTTGATCGCCTTATTTCCGTTTGTGTGCAGCGAACACTCCTGTTCTATACCCGAAGTGAAAATGCAATATTGAAAATTCAAGACAAAAGAATCATCGGTGCGTTTACTAACGACTGGAAGTGGGATTGCAGACTTGGTTACGAACCTCACTGCCTCTTCCGAGCAAGCCTAATTTTATCTCAGTAGTGAGTAGCACTTTTGTATTCCTTTTTGACAACTTTCTTTTTAATACCTACGATTTCAGTTTACGTCGGTAGATCTAGTCAAAGCAGAACGTCAGGTAGTCACACTGAATAAGAGGAATATAGCCGAAGCACTTCATCGCAACAATTCAAAGCAAACAAAGCTCGCTGCATCGTCATGATTGAACAGAAAATCGCACGAACTACCGCACCAACCGCCGCGGACTTCTCCGGGCGATTCCCGTATCCAGGTTATGCAGATGGGCCCGCGTCCATCAACGCCACCGTTGCCGCCGACAATTCGCACGCCGCGCGGAAGCGAATACGAATTAGTCACAACGCTCACCCGAAAGACGGCAGTTCACACGGAAACATCCGAGAAATATAAATAACGATATGCAAAAAACAAAATTAATGAAAAAAAAAAAAGACACTCATTCCAATACTAACCCACAGCGTGTAAACGTTTTAATACCATGCATCGCGGTTACCGCAACATGGCGGCGACACGTATACAGCCGGTCTCTGCGGCGGTGGCATGCATTTCGGAGCCATGAATATGAATGGCCGATGCGGCCGGCGACCCCAACGGCAGCAGTAGCAGAACCCGCGCAGACAGTGATGATGACGTGTCGCCCATCTACATAAGGGAATACGCAACGAGACACCGCAATAGTACATGGCCCTAGACTATACCCCGCGCGTGCTGTCGGGAGTGGGACGCCAGTCAATCAGTGTCGCGTTTCAATATGCCGCTCGCCGCCGCAGAACGCCCGCGTCGAAGCCGCGCGTGGGTTGTGATCGAACGACACCGATTAATTGAACAGATGTCGCGGGGTTCATACGACCCCGGGCGACTATCAAGTTCCCGGTAACTTCGCGTGCTATCTCCCAGTTTATCGGCAATTAGTTTCGAAACCTCTACGTAGGAAATCCTGGGCAAGCATCCAAGCCTGCCAGTTTGTCTTTGCCACGATTACAGCGTAGCTAATTTGATACGAAACGTCGTTTTATGTTAGAGGCTCTAGAACAGCAGAACCCTTCACTCACTCGAAAACTCCCAGAACGCCTCGCGAGGAATCCCACGTGGCACCGCGCGGCGCGGGGGGTTGTGGGACCGCGCCGGTGTGCAATGGGGTCGATTCGGACGCTTCGAATGACGCGGAAGCGAAATTTTGTGAGTTTTGGCAGATCATTGTTTGAGCTCCAATGAAGATACGATGTATTCGCAAAGGCGTCCGTGGAGTATTGTATCTACTATCCAGGGATGGGCAAAATACATGCAAATATGTATCGAAATACAAATACAAAATACTTCGCCAAAAATGTATTTCATTACAAATCTAATTACATTTCCAGAAAAGTATTTAAATACAAGATACAAATACAAGCAAATGTATTTGATCTCCTCCAAATACTTTTCCGAATACATTCCTCAAAACTTGCGTCAGCGACTTCAGGGCACCTGCTACGGGTTTCTGGGTATCTCATTTTAATTTTGAATCGCACACTCGCGAGTTAGTGAGCGAGGCTCTAGTAACGTTATAGAAATATAATCACAAAAAAATGTAATCAGCTTGGACGTAATTGGGGAGGAGATCGAACAGTCACGCCTCTGGGGGCAGGCTTCAGCTGTTGGGACAATAAACCGAAATTTCTTGTTTGTTTTTGATCAGCGATATTGATGGTGACTATTCGAATGGCCGCTCTCGTGCAACCAAGGCACTGGTAAAAGTGAAGCGCTCGTGTCCAGACCGTGCATGGCGAGGTTCAATTTTTTTTTTTTTTTTTTGTTATTCTGTGTTAGTAAACACCGGGCTGTGGGGACAACAAGCTCGATAAAGCTCCCCCTTTAGTTCTATCTCCTGCCCAGTAGGTTAAAGAAGTACAGAGCTTCAAGCAGTTTTTTTTTTTTTTTTTGTCGATTACATTTTGGTATAGACCAGAACCGAGACGACCAAGACGCGCAGCACTAGCTAGATATTTTTTCATTGTTGCAACTCGCACCAGTTACGAAAATCTGGACGACCCGCGCATTTAGAATGTTCCAGGCAAAAATATGGATGGAAATCGTGCTGGGAAGCATCGCAAGTTGTCACAGGCACTTATTTAGCCAGTCTGCCTGTGAACGTCGATTTCGTCACTATTCTTTCCCTGGACTAGCACCATAATCACAAAGTCACTAAACGCTTGTGCTTGATTGAGAGACACTGCATTCGGTGCAGAATGTAGTTTTCTTCCTGCTCTGGACAGTGACAATAAATTTGAGGGATGTATTTTCACCCACAAAATTGTATTTAATTACATTTGTATTTGAAATACCCACGTTTTAGTATTTAAATGCACACGTTAAATACATTACCCAATTTGTAATTAAATACAAATGCAAAATACAAGAAGTATTTGAAATACGTATTTCAAATACTTGTATTTGAAATACTGCCCATCCCTGCTACTATCTATCGACGATCTGCAAAAACTTTATCACCATCGGCATCCTATCCTATCGCCGAGAGTTCAGAACGCTAGAAATGAACATATAAGCAAACCATAAAGAAAACATTCCTCGCGAACTCCATATTTTGTGATCGTTTTGCCACTTAAGCTCTCTGAAATTGCCAAGATATTAAATCAACATACCGTTCTTTCTATCTATGGGTGCTTCTTCACATGTTGTACGCCCGATTCCCATCATGCACCGAGACAGCACTGGAGGTAGGATGGAAGGGGAAGAGAGACACCCGAAGAACGATCAATTGCGATCCCTTACGATCAGCTCCGACTATAATCGGCGTACGTCCACAGCTACGGCCAAAATGTGACAACAGCAGTTCCGTCTATCCGCATTACCCGACCGTCCTGGCATCTTCACAGCGAAATAAGCGCCGTCCACAGACGCCAAGATAAACAACGTAAGCGTAGCAAGAGAAATTAAGCAATGGGCGCGCGAGGCGCGAGTCGAGACGCACCGCGACGAGCCAGCCCGAAGACGTCGTGCAGCAGGCAACGACAACAACGGCTCTCGGCGGCAGCGACCATTTAAGGCCAACCTTGGCTGGCCTTGCCCGCGCGAACAAGGCCGTCCAGAAGGCGCAACGTCGGAAACGCCAACAGAGTTCGGCCGCGCCGCTTGCTCTTCCAAGGCCGCTTTCCTCTTCCAGCTGCCGACGTCGGAGGCGACATCTTTTCCTCGTCCACGCTGTCGGTCGAAGGCGACGACGACGACGACGTCTTCCAGTCGACCCGACGTCGTCGGACCGCCTGGGCGCACCGCCCGCTACCACAACACGGGAAGGGCTGAGGGGGGGGAGAGGTACTTGCCGAAGAAAAGAACAAACAAAAACGGCAAGGTTGGAAGAAGTGGGCGGTCGTGAGGACGGATGTCGCTAACTTACGTCGAACTTTCGAACTTTTCACATAATTCGACGAAATGCGCAAGTGTTGCCAGCCTTTTAAAACACAAAAATACAAACAGATTTTGAAAGGAAAGAAATAGAAAGCAGTTCATTTTCAGATTATATCAGCGCTGACACTGCGCTGCTTCAGCGGTGTATGAGCGCTGTATCATCGATTATGCATGCGACCCGTTTTCTTGCTTGCACGCACAATGCAGCACGAATTCAGCGCTGACAGTAGCACTGATTCAGCGCCGATTTTTCGTCATGTGAGCACTGAGATGCATGTGTAAACCGGCCTATAATTAGTATCGATGTTTAAAAGAATATAAAAGGAAACATGTGCACGTTTTAATACTTTAGTTAGTCTATTAATGCGAAACAATACAACAACATACCCGACGAAATAGTGCACCCCTTATTCCCGAAGCGGTGGTGGCTCGTTCTTTAACTTCAAGCATGCGCATACTAGTTCAACCTTCGTCGAACTCTTCGTTAATCGAACCTGGTCGACCTCGAACTTCGTCAGATTCGCAACCTTACCAGTTGCGAGAGGTTGTTCCTTTTGTGCGATCATTAAGTACGAGACGCAAGGCCCTTCCGATAACATCGCGCGGGAATGTGTATTATAAAGCTGCCAATGCGAATACATCCGCTTTCTTTTTTTCTTTCCCTGTTGTCGCTATTACGCCGTTTAATTTGGGCGGTATAAAACAACGAGGTGACGAGGAAAAGGAACAAAGATAACAAAATAATATCCAACGTGCGAGCGCTGATGTTGTTCCAAAGCGAAAAAAACAAAACAAAAAAAAAACATTAGCGACTCGATAAAGATTCCCAAATTACCGCCGTTTTCCGCGGTGCAAACGGTTCGTGCTTGATAACTGTAATAAAAAAGACGCCAGCGATAAGTAAACACGCCCATTCCCAACTTTCGCACCCGATCATTTGCGCTCCCCAGCGCGCACCGAGTCACTTTTTTTCTTTTATTTTTTTTTCCATCGCGCGGGAGCGTGTTGCCAAGATAAGTGACTCTTGTCTCGCGAAGGCAGAGCCGCGACCTCCGCTATTAAAAACCCACGGTCCGTGAAATAGCCGAAGCCAGTTCGGTGTAAAAGCCAACGCGTGAGACGACACGAGCCAAGCCGGAAAGGCGCTGGCAGCACTTTTCGCCTCTTCCAGAACAGACAGTTTGACGGTAAGGAACGAGAGCCCATGCCACGACGATGGGCTGCGCATAACACCAGAATGCCACGGTGTTTCACCGTTATTGTTTTCAATGAGGCCTATTGTTCATCCATCAAGGGCCATAACAAGCTGACTGCTGCGAAAACGCTTCAGAAGGTTGCTCGCTGCCAGTGTACAATACGGCACAAAAACCAACCTTATGGATTGCGGACAATAAAAAAACGACCTCCAAACACTCCCAAAGGCGTTTTTTCTTTTTTTTTTCCTTCGGTGTTTTTTTTTTTTTTTTTTTTTTTCAAAAGCGACGTGCTTTTGATTCGATTGTTCACGAAGAACAAGTTGGCATAACAGTGAGGCACAAAAGGAAGGTAGGGCGGGAGAAAGGAAGGCTGGGAGGAAGAAGTCAAAGAAGTAGACGGAACGTAGTTTAGCCTGACTCCCCCTTCCCGGCCTTCGTTTCCCTCGCCCTACCTTCTAGAGTTGCAACGGACTATAGACTCGCGCATTCTTCCTCCCGCCATCCATCCGAACAGACGAGAAAGCGTAACATCCAGAGCCGACAACACGAACGAGGCGTCTCCGGCAAGAGACGACGATCCCGGCGTTTCAAGAGGAGAGCCTTCGGTGGCGCGTCATTTGAAAGAGGCGTTGAAGGTGGGTCCCCCCAGCGGTCTCGTCGCAGCCTCGTCGGTCGACCGTAAGAAGAAGGCGACACGCGTCAATCAAGCGGCGCGACCGCAGGCGACCCGGTCGCCCAAACAACGACGTCAAGCTGCAGCGGTTCACCGACCCACAAACCTCCCGCCCCGCGTCCCGTCGTCCTACGGTCCACGGGTCTTGCAGCGGCGGCTTCCGGATCGCGATGAAGGAAGGCGACGCCACATAGTATACGGTGGGAACGGGTGACGAAGGCCCGCTTGTGAAAACGCACACGCGTTTGTCGGGTTACTCAGCGCGAAGCCGGTGGAACCGGCACTCATCCAAGGTTCGCAAATAAACCACGGAGACACCAGGTGACGCGAGACTTGGTTGGGCGAGGGACAGCGCGTTTCGACACCTAAAAAATAAGAAAAAACATTTTTTTTCTTTTTTTTTTGCGAATGCTTGATATATGAATACAGTCTGCGCGAACCGTGCTACACGTCAGCGCAAGGGGCGCCAACGTAGTGTGTTTTACGCAATCGTTTGACGCAGTTTCTTGTTTTCTATCCTATACCGTTCTAAAAATGTCCTAGGCTTCTGTGCGCTAGAGAATAAGCATATCAGCTCGCGATCTGGGCTCCGCGCATGCCCATCGGCGTTCGCTGGTCCATTAAATCTTGAAAGGAGTCCGTCCTAATGGTCTTCAAGGTGCCCAATAACAAAGTCAGCTAAAAAGAAAAGAAGAACGTGTTGCAAATCGTTGATAACGAAAGCTATCTGGTGTGTGACAAATATACTAGGAAACATTCAAAATGATAGTGTGAGAAAAACATACCACAGCGAAAAAGTTTTCCCTATTTATTATTTTTTTGTTGTTATTTTTTTTATTTTTGGCACGAGCGTTAGCATTGCAACACAAAAACTGCTTTTCTCTAGGTCGCTCTACTCGAAAGGAGAACAAGTGATCCAATTGTCGTTTCAACACGACTCGTTAAAAAAAAAAAATAAGAACAAAAAGTTTAGTTAGCGGCTAAAAATATCCCATTTTACACGGGTGATTCCTGACCGGCGATAAACCCGTTAATGTTTTTCATCTGACTGACTCCAACGAGATAGGGCCCTTTCGAATTGAGCAAGCCAGCCAGCGAAAGCCTGACTTTCGAATGTCAAAACGCGCGCAACGTCTCGACAGCTTCCTCATCAATGTAGACAACACACGCCTCGCCAACTGCGGAATGAAGACCGCTTTTTGCGTACACACAAAATGTAAAATAAAAAGGACGCAGAACAAACATAAAATTTAAAAAAAAAATAAAGAGACGCATCACGGACATGAACGTTGCAACTACTACTTCCAATTACGCTAGCTCCAGGAAGACACCGACCGTACTCCACCCCGGACTCGCCAGCTGACATATTTCGATTTGCCGCTAAATTCGAATTAAACGAAGGTTTCTCCTATTTTTTACCGGGGCGTACATTTCCTCGCTTTAATTCGTTGTTGGACAAGACGGTGCAAATTAAATTGTAGTTGTTTTACGTGTGAAACTAAGGACGGGCATCTCGCTCACACAACGAACAATAAAAAAAAAAGGTTAACACGTTGTAAGCCGCCAAAAACAAACACGCACATGCAAACACCAACGTACTCAGGCACGCCATGCAAACACACACAAACGCAGAATCACATTTATATCGATCACGGCAGTACTCGAGCACAGTCCGAACTACCCCCCGTGCCTCACGATCGTGCATCGCCAACAGATCGGTTTCCCGAAGCGGCGCATCGGAAATGCACACACTTCCTGTCCGCACTGCGGCCATCCAGCGCCCCGCAACAGCAAAGCCCATGGCATACGCCCGGTCGCGGCTAATTCGCACGCGAGCGCACCATTGACCTCCTCCACAGCATCAAACGCCGCGCGCCGCCGCGAGCTTGCCTGCACGCCCGCTTCCCCCCATCCCACACGGCCAGTCATTCGAACGAGTTCGCAGAGAAGCCACGCAGAGACACATCGCAGGAGGGGACGGAGGAAGCGAGCCGCCTCCGGGACTGCCCGCGCAGTGTCCCCCTCTCGTGAGCCTCGTTATGAACTGCAGCGAACCCTACGAGCCATGTCGGCCAATCCAATGCCGCCTAAAGTGCCACGTGAAACTCGAGAGGCGCCCGGCAATGCGCGGGCCGAGAGGTCACGTTGGTACCTTTGCAGCCCCGGATTGGTTCGGATGGCTCGTGGTGCTTCAGCCAAGAGCGGTCGAAAGGTAGACCGAAGCATAGCAATCAGAGTACCTCCGAAAGGCGCGGACACGAGGGCAGCAGTGTTCCGTTGCCCGTAATTACAAGTTCCCCCAACACCAGCGGCGTTGCACTGCATTTCCTCTCCGTCTCGAACGACCCGGTCTTCCTGTTCGCCGCGCTGGAGAGTCGTGACATCTCTCGGGCGCTTTTGGGAGGGGCGAACTCTGACCCCCCTCCACCGACTCCTCGCCGTGCACGAGTGGAGTAGTAGTACGGATGGTAGTGGGGTAGTAGTTGTAACTGCTTTTGGGAACAATCAGGCCGCGAATTATTGGGCCCCCAGAAATGAACGACTAAGCCACCCCTCTCCGTTTTTCGTTTTTGTATGGTCTCGTCTTTGGAAGCGCGTGTTCCTTTGTCTGGGTCAAGCGGACGTTGGTTCGGTTGGCTAAATTGTAGAGCAACGAGTCTAAGCGGCATCACGTTTCGTGTAATTGGACAGATCTCGTTGTTCTTGTTGTTTGGGTCGTTTGTTCGTGCCCCACAACGAGCGCGAGGAGACTATAAATATGCGAACCAGCGTCGTTCTCGAAGGCGGCTTCTTGTATGGCAAGCTGACCTTTTACGCGCAACAAATGCGAAGCTCGATGATTGTGGTGGGTCTGCGAGTTGCACAATAAGGTGCTGCGTTAGGGGGGCTTCAAATAAAGAATAACAAAGAAAGCGCGCGGGGGGGGGGGGGGGGGGGGGGGGGGGGCGGTAAGTTAATCACACCCATCTGCCGCATCCGCGAGGTCTTTCAGAGCGTGCACGGATTCGAATCATCGCCCGGGAAAGAGGCATCGCTTCAACGTGCACGCAAATATAATAATGCAGCCGCGATACTTTTAGTCGCGATATTTTGATGTGAGTACCGTCTAATCTGTCGTGAACTTGCAATTCAGATCTGCAAACGTTAGTTATCATGCAGGGATAGGCGAACGCTGTTTCGAGTCGAATAGCGCGGCATCAAAATATGTAAAGTCGGTATGTCATCGGTTTTGCTGGAACCGTCGATGCAGGTACAGTTACTCGAAAAAGAGTAACGAAGACCCGATTTTCTTTAAAATATCCTAACCCTCAAAGGGGAAAAAAAAACAAAAAAACTAGCGCACTTTTATTTTTATACGGTACTCTGTTCACGGCAACTTTCAGTCAACGACGACAAGCCGCACTTCATCAGCGCAGATTTGCGAACACCACATTGAGAAGCAACTGTAAATAATCCGAGTTGTAAGTTACTCTAAAAATAAAGCTGTCACAGATACAGTCCCGAAAGTTTATTGTAACACAGGAGGTATTTAGTTACGTTACGATCGATTCCGGCCGACGGGGAATGTGGGAAGTAAATCCTATCGTCTTCAAGTGTACGCCCCGCCAGCCGAGCTCCAGAGGTACCTATTCGCGGCGAGAAGTTCGGGTATCGCCGCCTGGTGGAATTTTTTCAGAACCCAGAGTGAGGATACGTTAACTTCCTCTGCTGACGCGAGTACGTGCACTGCCAAGCTTCTATGCACTAGGAAAAGTGAAACATAACCGCGTGGGTAGCACGTGCACTACCCAAGGAAAACAGAAGCGCCCCCCGCGAGCTTCTCACCGCGAAAGGACAACTGCAAGCATGGCGCCTCACTGGTGCCCCAAGTGTGCAAACATGTGCTGCCCGCGCGTGAATGTAGCTTTGGTAAGCTAGCAATTGCACGTACTGGGTCGCACGAGCAGACATGGCGGCGTCGTCGAGATGCCGTGCTTGCAATCGTCTATAAGCGATGTGCACTACACCAAAAGCGTCGCTGCGGTCAGCTGTCCACCAGAGGCTCTGCTTTCCACCATAGGGCTATG
This sequence comes from Ixodes scapularis, assembly GCF_016920785.2. Lineage (NCBI taxonomy): Eukaryota > Metazoa > Arthropoda > Arachnida > Ixodida > Ixodidae > Ixodes > Ixodes scapularis. The sequence continues at coordinate 48,172,112 of NW_024609880.1, read as the reverse complement.
CTTTCCACGATTGGCCAGACCACGAGCATGAGAGTATTGTCAGGCTGTCAGCTTCGACAGTGTTAGTTTTGGAGTGCGATAGCTCCTAGCTTCCACTGGGCTGTTTAAAAGCACCATCGAACTTGTCGTCGCAAATGATGATAAGTAGACGGGGCAACAACTCGTGACGTCACGGCGAGGTAAATCCTGCTCGTAACGTCACGGATGGAAACCCTAGGAGGACGCCACCGAAACATCTCGGCGCTAATAGAGAACTCCGTGCCAATGCACGGCTCGCGACGTCATCGCACCATGGTGGTCGTCATCCCTGCTTGTCCTTGCCGAAAAAGACGAATTCGACGGTGCGTAATGCATGACACCGAAGAAACGCACTCAACAGCGAACGAAGCCACCACAATGGCAGCTGACGCGACGTCAGTGCGAGCCCATGTACACGCTACGCAACGAAGACTATACGTTCTCACGCAAAACAAAAAAGGTGGCCGGTCAGGACGCGCAGATATAATTATGCCACGCATCGTCCCCTGACCCGGCACGTAGCGAAGCGTGCCGAGACAAAAAAAGTTAGTCGCCAAATTTGCAGCCTGGAAAACAAAGACGAAAGAAAACCGAGAAGAGGAAGCCGGAGGCCATGTGTACGGTTCCCTCCACAATAGCGGCGGCAGGAACAACAACGGCAAGGGGAGGCGTAAACGGCTCTGCAAAAGGCCGGGTGAACGGTTTTAGGCATGCGGGGCACGTATTATGGGTCAGCCTTCGGATCGCGGCAACCCAAGCAACGAAACGACTCCGACGTCAGTCAGGGGACCGGGCAACCGGAACGCGCACACGGAACGCCGCCGAGACACGGACGCGCGGGACGGCCGCTTCCGGTGAGCCCGACACCGCCGCCGCCCACACGGAGCGAGCAACAAACAACCGCGCGCCCATCACAAACGTCACTGACTACACCCGTTACGGATAAGCCGCTGCAGTCCCACTGGCCATATACATAAGACACTGAAGACACGACGACGGAATTGTCTGCGCACACGCCGGAAGGCACGTTCCAAGCACGATTGCATCATACATATGTTCGCTTCAAACAGGTCACACGAGATGTTTAGAAGGGGGATCGATGGCCGAGTAGTCTACCGCACACCAGCTCGGAGCACGTTGAGCGAAAGCTCGCGCTGCGGAACCTAGAGATGCTGGGCTCAATCCCCGCCCCTGTCCGTTTCGATCTGGATGAGCATCGTACTGGCGTGCGGCCGTGTATCACAACCGCGCAGTGCGCGACCGCACTGGCTAAATTGCTCTTCTACAGCTGAGACACCAGACGCCCACTGAGGCAGACTAGCTTCCGGCTGTACAAACATACACACAACAATTTTCTTGAGATGTTTGAAGAAGAAGAAACGTTTTTCGCGATTTTATATAAAAGCTTCAGAGAACTCAGAGCAATGACTTCAAGTACCAAGGAGGCCTAAGTGTCGTTACTCTGAAAGGTGCCTACCTTCTTCGGTGACTCCAAAACGAACCGGAAGTACAGAAACTAAGGAGGATCGGTGGCCGAATGTGCCGAGTAAGGCACCGCAGCTCGGGGGTACGTGGAGCGAATAAGCTCGCGCTGCAGAACCAAGGGATCCTGGGGTTCAACTCCCACTCCCTCCCTGCCCGCTTCGATCCGAATGCGCATCGGTACCGGCGTGCGGTCGTGTACCGCTACCGCGTTATACAAGTCGAAGACTTCAGGTGATAGCGGTCGAACTGCACTGGCTGCATTTCTCATCTACCGCGTGGATTAGTACCTCCAAAACTCAAATGTAGACCGAAATTTACACGCTGTCTAAGCACAGACGTCTATTCTTTTTTCTTTTTACGAGCTGGTGATGATTAAACATGATGAACTATAATATAACCATGAGACTAGAGAAAAAGAAGACGACTAAGAAGACTCCTGTTCTTCCTCGCCTTCAGATCATGTATACAAAATTTATGCCCGCGAAGTACCTTGAAAACAAACTAAAGAAAAGGGGGAAAAACAAACAAAAAACAATCGTCGCACTAATTAAAGAATAGGGATTCTCGTAGGTTGTTGTCACGCTCTTATAACGATGCCCGATAAACACACAGTGCGTCCGCGAGGGCACAAGTGGAATATCAATAAAAATTATCAAAACAAAAAAACAAGAAAGAGAAAAACTGCGATAGCTATGCAGTGTAAGGACATAGTGTGACATACAAAGCACAAATAAGCGATCGCCGAATTTTGTTTTTTTTTCTATCACGCCTAATTACTGTTTTCTGAATTTGTAATGTTTGGCGCAAAGTTAGGTAGTAAAACTTTTTTTTTTTTATCGCTATCCCGTACTGCTCATAGTTCAAAGTGAGCACAATAGTAAGTGATTGTAAAGGTGCATATTTCTTTAAGCCACGAACAAGCGAATTGTCCTTACAACTTCAGTGAATATAAACGAAGTCTTCACAACACCGCCCCCCGCCCCCGCCCCCGCCCCCCTCCCCCCCCCCCCCCCCCCCCCCTAAGAAGAATAAGAAAAAAAAAAGTGCACTTCGACTGTTTACAGGGTTCAGCATGCTTCCGCAAACAAAAACAGGTATAGAAGGTGGAAAAAAAGAAAATAATAAGAAACAGAACGGCGCAAACAAGTCCGCGGAAAGGCAAACGACAGAGCAAGCCGTAAAAACGCTTCCATGTCGGAACCTAGCACGCGCTCTCCCGTATTAGTATCTCTTAAGACGGGCGGCGGCGGCGTAGCTGTTCTGTGTCTGCTGTAGTTGGTTGAACTTGTCCACACTAGACCGAACCAATGCCAAGCTTCGAAGGAAACAGGACAGCCACAGTTCAAGCTGCATCCACAGCGGGAGCGTCAAGATTTATGAACCATCTTTCGCTCCACTCCCCCACCCCCTTTACACTGTTTCCTTTTCTTTTTTTGTACACGTGAGAGGTACCGTTCTTTTCTTCCCCCTCCCCTTTTTCTTCTTTCTCCGAGCTATACCCCGTTTCACCCTAGAATGAACCGCGGCGGAGGCTACCAGCCATCTCAGCCAATCCAACGCAGTTTACCTCTCAGGTGACAGCACGCCCCCTGACAAAGGTAACGTGGCACTCACGCAACACTGAAAATGACGGATGAGCCATCGGAGTGAACACAACACCGTGTAAAACCGCGGTCCCTCTATAATACACCGTACAAAAGGCAGTCTCCTGAGCCTGTCTTAGACGTGGTTCTTCCTTGCCACACTGGTCGTGCAAAAAGTGATTCGAACCTAATTGACTTGAGGCGAGTCCGCAGATATTTCTGTCGTATAGCGTCTCCAGAGAACACCATGGTCATTCGCATATGATGTTTCGAGAGGCGGGAATGCAGCTGTAGTGTGCACGTGACCTTCGGTGCCTAGTCACGTGTTACGTTCACGGCGCTGCGGATTGGTTGGAATGGGTCGTGGCGTCGTCCGCGATCCACCCGTAAGGTAAAAATGAGTATACACCCACGACCATGGCCTCTCTTTCTCTTCTGCTCGTGGAACAACAATATTCAAGTCGCCGTCAACGGCGGAGCCTCTGCGCGTCTTCCAAGTTCATTCCCGCACAGCCTCTCGACGACGGGGCAGGAGGCAACAGCACCGCGGGACCGGATCCACCGGCGGAAGGCGTTAAATCAGGCCCCCCTCCACCGAAGGAGCCCTGCTTTAGCGCGGGGTGACCCGCAGGAGAGCCTTGCGGACGACCCGGCGCTGCAGCAGCAGAGCGCGCCCGTCGTATTCGCGACTCCAGCAAAACGGACGCCGCCAAGCGGGAAAACCGGGAACCAGCCGGTCCAGGTCGCTCCGCGCCCCTCCGCGTCTCTGGTGGCTTTCGCGGACGGGTGTTGTCGGCGCGATGGCGTACAGTGACATTTCACGAGGGTCCGCCTGAGTGTTAATCAGTGTGGTGAAGCCTCAGTAGATCGTTTCCTTCAATCACGTGTTTGAAAGCCCGTTTACTCCACAACACACGGTCGCGTGCTTTCGATTTCTTGGAGGGGGAGGAACCACGGAAAAACGTTTTGATTTCTTGTCTGTCGCGAATCAGGTTCAAAGTGACGACTGCTTGGTAACTGATAAAGGGTTTCTTTATAAAGATGTGGAACAGTGGACTGAGGACGACAGACGAGGCATTTCACTGGAGGGAACACCAATGTTGCAGTCAAGTGAATGGGAAGGTTCGATAGGTGCCTTTGTTTAGTTTGGTTGTGTTCGATTAGCTTCAAGTTTGAGCCACCCACGCTGGTCGGTGCGTTGGCTATTCATCTTGGCTGCTTTTCATCGAAAAAGCCTCTGGACCACTCTGAAGGAGTTGGGCTGATTTCGAAATTACTTGATTCAGGAAACCCTGCTCGCTGCAAATGATGAATGAGGGAAATTATCTGTTTTCAAAAGGTGGGGGACGCGTCTCGCAACGTTAGAAGCCGTCACGGCATTTTGATCTATCGCGCCTCCAATATTTATATTATACCCCCGTCAAAGCCAGCAGCAATATATGTCTACATTGCTCAAATTGACCAACCACAAAAAAAAAAAAAAAACTTATTTTCTCCGTTTAGTGAACTCCAATGAAGACTCTCTTCAGTTTGTCTCCATGCTGCCGGCTAGAACCATTTGGCTAAGTTTAAGTAGTATCTCTCTGTCTGTCAAATAGACTTTTATTCGGCAGTTCACCTAATATCTAGTCAACTAAGCTCATATTTCAACCCGAAGAATATACTAATATCGTTTTAGTGGGACATAGTACGTAATATAATACATAACCCGCTCAGTCAAAATGACTTCTCGATTGCTACTAAAACCTGAATCGAAATACGAGTATCAGCTGCTTAGTGGGGTGCCGGCGGGTTAACATGCTCCTTGGCTCAAGGAGCGCTTGCTTAATTTTCGTAATTTTCCTGCAGCCTGTGTTGTTGACCGAGCAAACGACTGGAGCTGTTTCTTAAACGCGGATACGCACAAAAGCTCGATTTCGCGGACAGAGAATTCGCATGGTCGAGGCATCCGAGTTAGCTGAAAATTACTCTCGGTGGAAGAATTCTGTAGTCACTGCCACTTTCCTTAGCTGATCAAAACTGATTAGAGTCTATTACCGTCTCTCCGGAGCCCATAGTTTCGGTTCTGAACGAAATCTCCGAAACGAAAGTTTGACATGAAAAGAACAAAAAACACCGGGAAAACAATATCATGCTTTGCAAGTTTATGCGAACCGGCTGCACTTAACCGTCTCAGTTCAAATACCTAAAAAATCGGGCAGTAAACAAAAGGAAATCTGTTACATTGAACGCGCCACCTGTTCAGGCAGCCCGGCCGAGCCGACGCGACCTGGACTCAGCCGCCATGTTTGTTTGGTGGTGGCGCCCCCTATAGGTCGCTGGAGTCGCGAATATACTTGAATAACGGCGTCGGATCAAAGGTGCGCGGCGTTTTACAACGGGACGCTGGCTGCGCACGGCTACGCCTTCCTCACACGGTGGGCCGCCGAGGCGGCGGGGACGGCCTTTGCGCGCACGAGGCGCCGGAGATCTCGCCGGCTTGACCCGCGGGATGTGCCCGCCTGCGCTTATGGAGGGAGGGAGGACACGGTCCAAGGGATTAACCGGGAGCGGATCGTCGTCGTGATGTTTGCGTGCCATCGTGGTCGACTGGAAGGGAGGTGGCGAGAGAGGGGACAACTTGATCCGTGATAGTCGCCAATGCCTTCCCTATTATGCTGAAAATTGGGGGGAACCGTGGGGGTGTACTTAATCCGCGCCCTCAGTGACCGCGCGAGCTACCGCTAGCAATCCGAAGCTCCCGCGGACTGCATTTCCAAAATACAGCGATCCAAACAAACCTGACTACCGTGGTTCGTCCAAGGAAGCCCCAACTGGCCAGAGGAAAAAGGGTGAATTGTATATTATAGATGTCAATCAAATATTGTGTACTCTACATTCCACACATTTGAGGTGAAACTTTTTTTTCCTCCATTACTCGCCACAGTATTGCTAAAAAAAAAAAAAAGAAAACTATGTGTTGAAAGATTACAGGACGCAGGGTAAGATAGCCCAAGAAATACCCGTGAGTGCCCAAGAGGCACGGACAAAGCCGGTGCAAAGAAGCTGTGCGCTCCCGAACATCAAGATAACGGTATGAGTAACGTTCCGCACCCTAGCAAAGCCTTCGACTCTCGACCAGGTATACCGCCATGAACTCGTGACGCATTGAAAGCCGACGGAAAACGATAACGGAAAGTTCACGTGCACTGCCATTCCAGCTCGGCTTTCCCCGGTTATCTCATTCGAAAACCACAACCTAATAAAAACCGACGCAACAAAAAAATTGAAGAAAATTGGCTGCACCTTTTTTTTTTTAAATAAAGGGGCGAAATATTATACGAAAGTGGTTTTCACTGAGAGTTTGAATGGCTCGGCGGACTATAATGTAAGTATTATCAAAAAAAAATTAACTGAAATTATTTATTAACGTTTTTATTTACTTTAATTAGGATATATGTTTATATTAAACTTTGAGACGGTCGCTCGCCAAGACTGTTTCATTTGCTGGAAATCGCGTAACCAACCCGTGTTCCCTCCCGGACATCTGCCCCCGAATTTTCTGCTTAATCCGACTTCTTTTCCACAGAATCCGGCGAACACGCGAAAGTGGGTACTACAGCCGAACTTCGCTACACTAGCCGGATAAAGGTGCAAAGTTCGGGGACGAATATCGAGAACACGGGCTGGTTACGCAAATTCTACAAAATGGAACAGTCTTAAAATACGACATCTTCAAAGTTTTTTTCATATATATAAAAACATATAACCCAATTACGGTAATTCAAAATTTTATTAAATAATTTAACTTAATTGGCCTTACAATAGGGCTCGTTATATGGCTCGTTGTCCACCGAGCCATATAAACATAGTGAAAACCAAGTCCATAAAACTTCTTCTCCCTTAAGTTAGAATTTTGGTGCTGCAAGAAAAAAAGCACCATGTATAAAAGTATACAACTATTGGACGGCGACACAGGTTTGTCTGTTGGCTTGTCCGCCTGCCTGCTGAAACCAATTTTCCCGAGGGTTCTCGTTCTCCATAAGGTCTAATTTACGACAACAAAAGAGAGATACTGAAGACAAACCGGCAACACAAGGCTGTATTGTCTGACAACGGACAACGAGCCTGTGTTGTCTGTTTGTCTTCCATGTCCTTCTTTCGTTATCGTAAATTAGAAACCCACACACTCAACCACCTACATTACTCCATAACGTCACACGCGTCTTAGGGATATCCTCAGAACGCGTTAGGTTTGTACGTCAAACGACCACCTACGCATTCGATGACTATTGCACCACGTCCTGTATAACCGCAGCGTCAAACGGCTCTTTGAGTCATCGTCGGCGATTGTCCTCCCGTACGGATATCTGGCCTCAGCTTCCCGTGGGCATCTCAGTTTCATTAACGCTGTCGGTTGTAGATTTGGAATAGAAGACGGCCAGATGGCCGAAGGGTTCGCTGCTCGGAACAAGTCACTAAAGCTCACGAGGGGTATCAGTTTCAGTATAATACGGCCCATGGTTCAATACACCCACAGAAAGAGAGAGAGAGAGAGAGAGAAATAAAGAGGTAGGTGGACAGTGAAGGTCCAATTAATACGTAATTGGTGAGTGCACTGATAAGAAGGTGAAAATCTCACCCTCTTTCTCTTCCCCAGGCTGGTACTAACTATATTCAGAGATACTAACCTAGTTTCTATGTACATTTATTGCGTTCAATAAGGACTCTCAAAACAAAGAAGAAAAAAAAAGCCCAGAGAGACAAGAATGCGCGTATTAAATATGCACCAGTCTGTTGTGCCAAACCACCTACTAATGCAGTATACGGCAAAGAAAACCTGCAGAGCGCCTCAACCAATGGTTTCATCTAAATCCGCGAACAGACAAAGGATAATAAGAGGTGCAAGTCGTGTATCGTTCGATAAAAACAAGACGACCGTTCAGACAACCCAGACACCCAATCATGTAAGGATACATTAATATACATTAACGGCACGGCCACGCACAAATGGCCGCGCGTATTCGTGCACCGCCCTTCTGAAGTCTGTCACCGCGCAGATACACCGGACTACAAGGCATCGGGCGTCACGTGAAACTCGTCGCACCGTCGTCTCACAGTGGAAGTCTGCAAGTGCATGGAAAACCGGAAATAAACGCACAGCGCAGTATATACACGTGCGACCGCAGCAAAGACGAATTTCAGTTTCCGAATGCACGTATGCGAGGCACGGTGCACATAAACACCCATAGTCTATTTTGATCCCATTGTACGATAAGATAGAGAGGTATATACGGCTCCGTCATCCTTGGCCAGATGTCTATCCACGGGCGCCCGACAAAATGTGGGTCATTCGAAGGATCGACGAAGGCAAGAATCGCCATCCGACAATCGAACCCTCTCTCTCTCTCGCTCCCTGAACAATTCGAGCGCAATCAGCGCGCAACAAGTACAGTGATTCCGAAGTGTTGTCTGCAATTTCAACGGCGACATTTATCGATAATGCATCCCTGACCCGAATACCGTCGGATATATCTTGCCGGAACGAGTAGAGTCACCGCGAGTGAGCGAAATGTCAGCTCAAATTGATCACTGGACCCGCCTCGATCACATTACACACACTCATGCAGTCTTATCTGCTGCATAAAAGAGCACTTGAGTCGTCGGTTCCACATTTTCTGCTCCCCCGACTGTCCTCCGACTTTTACCTTTCTTTCTTTTTTTTTTTTTTTTCTTTTTTTCTCGCCGTAGAAATTGTACCTCTTTGTAAAACAGGCGGCCAGAACAGTCACGCCTATGGTCTCAAGAGCTGGAATTTACTATAGAATCAGGCTGCTTTAAACCGTGTTGTTTCCGACTGCGCGTGTTAGCCGCGCGCCGTCAAATGCGGTCCGTCGATTTGCGCCCGATGAAGTCGTGAATGTGTCGTGCTCTTTCTTTCGCGTCGCGATCTCGGCGATGACACAGCAGGGGACCTGGGCGCGGATGAGAAGATGCCTGCACTGCTGGAGGTTGCTTCTAGCTTAACAGTCCCCACAAATTTCCGCACGAGTCGTCTGGGCTGCGCCTCAGACCCCGCGACAAACGCACTGCTCGCTTTGCATCTGTGCTTGAACACTAATATCACGCATGATCTCGTACGGTACGAATAGAGTACCTTCCTGAGGCTATACACGTTTCCACCGTTTACAAAAATCACAGTCCACAACACGCGCTAAATCACGGTCCAGTCAACGCTCACTCGCAATTGCGGCCAGTCAGAAACTGCGCGTTCATAGCACACAAACACAGCAACGAAAGCGCACTCCCTACGCTTTTGTGGAAACGCGTATAGTTCGCACACGCTACGAGGCAATCCTAAAACGCCACCCTGTCACCTCCTAGACATCGGTGACTATAATTCACGCTCTAATATAACGTTCGGGGACAGCCGGAAGAAACGAAGAAAGAAAGAAACGAAGAACAAAGCGGGAGCCAGCTTTCGTCGGGTCCTCCCCATCAGCCCGAATGCCACACGGAGGGAGCACCGTAAAAAAAACGGACAAGAGTGCCACGCGCGCGCGCAGTGGCGCGCCGATTACGCCACTTAGGCACGCATTCCTCGACCAGCGCGCATGTATCCACACGGTCGACTCGTATCGTCGTCGGACTCGCTAACAGGTTAGACTAGTAATACTGATGAAGTGACGCGAAGCGAGCAAGAGAGAGGGAGGCCTCTCGGACGCATACGCGCCGTCTGCTACACTCCCTTTTCAACTCAAGATGGACCGCGGCGGAGGGTGCGAGCCATCGCGGCCAATCCAACAATGTGAACGTAGATCATGTGACTCAAGCACAACGGCCCGCCCGAAGGAAGCTCACGTGACACTTACACGAGACGTTGGATAGGCTCCGATGGCCCGTGCGCACCGTCCGCTGCGGTTCATCTTTCGATGAAAATGCAACTGTGTACTACAGGCTCGCAGTCTGGCACCGCAAGGACCGGTTTATCGGCGTCTCGGCGAAGCGTCCCCTCCCCCCACCGAACACGCGCTGTGGCGCGGGCCGTTCTGCCGCAACCCCGAGGTCGGGGTCAGAGGTCGGGCTCGAGGGGGCAGGTATGACCATAATCCAGCTCCTAAACCGCTCCCACGGAATAGAACAGGCGCCTGCGCGGACGTCCCCCGGCTCCCCTTGTCGCCATCGATCTCGTCTGCTGGCGAGCCGAACGTCCACGGGTCCACTTACGAGAGTCCGCACTTGCTTGCTGGACAGCGCAAACCGACTCAAAGCTCCTTCAAAAAAAAAAAAAAAAATTGTATTTGTCGACGCGGGTGATTTGTTATATCTGCCTATTGCTCCGCAGCCAATCAAAGCGCGGTATTAGCCCATAAGAAACCGAACGCGATAAGCCATGCGTCGCGCTCATTAACTGTTTAGTGGCTATAACTTTAATAGTGTGTCCGCCCAACGGAAGTTCATACATTAAGGGCGATTCACATGCTTCCGTCGAATACGACCGAGTGAGACTGCAACGGCTTGCAACGTACAGGTTGCTATGGAAACTGCTGCGTCCGCTCCGACAAAACCGGCTTTTACCCCGTTTTGTTGGAGCCGATGCAGCTGTTGTCATAGCAACCCGCACATCGTAAGCCGTTGCAGTCGCGCAAGTGTGAATCGCCCTTCAGAACGGAGGACGAAATTCGCAAACGCGCCGATTCGTCCTCAAATCTCGCGCAGCGTGCCCAAGTACTAAAAAATAATAAAAAGAACAGTGCACCTGGGGAGAGCCAATTGCGGCATTCTACGAAAGGAGGTCCGCCAATGACGAGGTTGGTGATATGTTTACGCCTAAATGAACAGTATGCGCCATGGCACCGATAATGACGTCTCAACGTGCTCGGCGCCACAGAGCAGAGTTCTTATTTCTTTGCTAGGTTTAAACATATTATTAGTTTCATCTTACGATTATGTGACGGAAGACGAGAGATTTGGGCTTGTTGCTCTCGAACAGGGGGCGCAAGCGCGTCCGTAAGAACAAAGCCGTGTATAGAGAGATTCTGGTCAATGGGGGGAGCCGACGGAAGCCGGGGTAGAGCGGCCGAAGCGGCGCCGCCGCCAGCGCCACATATTCCCCCCGTGATGAACTTGCGAAGTAAGAATGCGCTGGGATGACCATAAAAAAAAAATCGCAAAACCAGGCGCTGTTTTTTTTTTTTTTTTTTTTTTTTTTTATGAGGTTAAAGTACATGAATGTATAATCGTTGTAAGAGATTGCTGGAAAAAAGGAGTTTAAAGGTGCAGAGCTCGTTTAATGAACCAGGAAAGGTGACACTGACGAGAAAACTTTCCTAAAGCATGAGGCGACAGCGCGAATGTGGGGTGCGCGTTCGGCCGCGGCCGAACGCGCACCCCACATGATCGCGGCCGCGGCCGCGATCAAAAGAACGATTGAGTGGTGTTCTGAATGTCGGCGTGACGGACAACGTCACGTGCGTTGCCCTTTCGGTTACGAAACGTCGCACAAATTTCAACTCTAGCGTGCACGAATGAAGTACCTGAATACATCCTTAGCTAGAAATTGTGATTGGAGGGTATTTGTTAAAGGTCATTGCCTCCGCTACAGGAATATTCGAGGTCGGTCGCAAGAGTTGTCAATCATCGCGTTCTAGGTCATTGAAACAATTTCGGCCAATGACGTGCCCTTGTTTTCGCCCTATTCTTACCAATTAATGACCAAATCCTACATTTACGGCCCTGCGTTAAACGCGGCCATATTATGCTTCTACAAGGCGTAAAGACGTTTAAATAAACACCAAAAGTGTGCGGCTTGCGCTTTCGGAGTCTCGTCAAAACGATAAGATAAATTTTGTTGATTTTTTTGTGCAGCTTGGCGCCCGCGAGCAATGTGAGAGATCGCAATGACGCACAACCGAAACCGAAAAATATTCGATTTTGCTCGCAAGACGCGTTGCTCAAACTTAAGAGCTAGTGCCTATAGGTGGGAGTCTTGCTCGAGATATTCGCACTGCAAATTTGAGTGTGAAAAAAAAAAGAGCCGGAAAGTCCGATAATTCCTACGCATTCACTAACGACAATCTGCAAAACCATGGTCGTGGTGTTCGCGTCGACGCGCATAGGCACGTGGGGCGGAAATTCCCGGACGGAAACTCACGAACTCGGGTAGCACACACTTGTTCCCAGAGCAATTCCCTCACACATACATTAAAAAAGATAAAAAGAAAGGAGGCTAAAAAAGAAAAGAAAGTTTTAATGATCCTAAAGAACGCGAAAACGACCTTGAACCCGGAGAAACCGTGAAAGCACGGGAGCGAGGCTGGCAGAGCGCAACAAAACAAAGACAAAGCAACAACAGGATGCGAGAAACCCAGGTAGAGAGAGCGCCAGAGAAAGAAAGCACTTAGCTATTCCAAGCAGGCAAGGATTTTAAGCGAATTGAAATGCAGCAAAACCCGTACTGCAGTTCTTTTTACAACGACTGCTCTCAGGTATCTGACCTGAAGGACGCGTGATATTTGTGAATCAGAACGTTATAAATAACTCACTCTGTAAATGAACACACACCAATCATTATCGCCTCCCCCCACACACACACGCACACCTTCACACGTGCACAAGCCCAAAAAACCAACAAACGAGCATTCGTTCGGCATCGTAAAATAGATTAGAAGAAAAAAAAAAAAAGAAGTAAATTACAGCACCTTAACTATGTATTACGCGAGACCGAAAAATTACACAAACCTAAAAGTGAGTTTCGCGCAGCGTTGTGCGAGGTGAGTGCGAGATCGAGCTCGCGACTTTCTCGGAGCCGTACTCGTAGGCATCCTTCTGTGGCTTTACAGTCAAAGGTACGGGGGCGCGTGCATGAACGTCGATTAAAGCAGCGCACGCGCAGTCCTCCTCTCGTCGAAACGCCACAACGCCGAAATGTTTCGGTGGCGCCCTCTCTGTGACGTCACGAGTTGTGATCCTGGCTACTTATCACAGCTGCAAGCGACCAACAACAATAATGTGTGCAAAAAAAAAAGAAAAAGAAAGAAGCACGGCGGAATTTTGCAGTCATCGCATTCTTAAACCAAAAGAGACAAAATCGACGGTCTGACATTGCTTTTATTATTTCTGTCGATAAAACCAGATTTGTTCCACCCAAGACGTCATAGGGAGCGCCTGGCCAATCATGGAAAGCCGATCATCGCGACGCGTTGGGTGGCGCACGTCGCCGAGAGTGCTTCAGGAAAGGCTCCTGCTAGAGAGCCTGCGCCATCAAGCCTGAACCTTTCCTATCCCGCACGGCAGTGTGCGTGCGAGTGTTTTTTTTTTTTTTTTTTTTGCTTTTTTTATTTTTTATTTTCAGCTTGAATTTGAAACGGTGCCCCAGCAGAACCTAGGGCGTACCTTTCAGAAACTGGCCAACAGCGCTTGCTTTCGATTTAAAAAACGTTGCCCTCCAAAATAAAAAAAAGATAAGAAATAAAAAAGAGAACGAAATAGGATGGAGAGAACAGGGCTCAGACATCAACGGAAAACACCGTCACTTTTCTTCGGGAGCGGCAGCTCCGCGATGCCGGCGTCCCGAACCGATTCCGGCAGGCGTCAGCGATCGACCCGACGAGAGACTGCCGACAACGGACGAGACGACAAGGCACACAGGACGCAGCGGCCATGCTCTGTGCACCTCCAAGCTGACAGTACGGTGAGAACTACACGCGCTCGCCCGATTTAGTCGACCGCCTCCTTGTCATCGCCTGACCCCGTCCCGCTCTGTGCGTGTCGGTATGGGCAGCAGTGGGATCGCATGAGGAAAGGCAGACGCCTGACTGGTTCAACGAGCACGTAGCTTGGACCGCACTGTCATTCTAGGTGTGAACAGGCTCCATCCAAACATGGTTTCACCGCATCACGCACATCCATCGACAAAAAAAAAAAAAAAGGATAACAAGCAAGTAACAAATCGCCTCAGACAAAGTCCTGACGATCGACCACATCGCCGTCATTGCCGTCACGATAGAGGGTGGAGAAAAAAGAATAAAGGAACAGAGAAAAGCAAGATACCCGCATCGTTCTTGCGTTCAGGCAGATCGAAAGGACGGAGGTGGGTAGAAATGGGTTCCGAAAACTATGACCACTTCCGCGTGTAAAGCGAGAGCAGTTTTCCAGGAAAGCGAGTGACTTGCAGCCGACGCATAAACTAAACGACGCCTCGCATGAGGAGTTATTTCCGTCCGCTCAGGGAAGAGGTGGGGAGGCGTAGGATAGAAAGGGTGAAGTGCTCAGGTTTGTAGTCATCGGTTTTTACTATACACTCCAAAACTTACACCCTTTTGTCCCATACAATGCACCCCAAAACTTCAATTCGACGTACAGGAATACACCTTTTTTTCTGAGTGTAGTTTCAGCAACACAATGCTCGCCCGTAACGGTAAGATGTAAGCCGGCATGAAAGCAATAAAATGGGCAAAACAAGTTTTTATAACAAATGACTGGAAAAGTTAATAATTTCGCAATTTCGGAATTTAGGTTTTACGAGTGTCGAGAATATTTTTAAACTGCAGAAAAAGAACACGGGTGCCAGTCTTCCGAAGTTTTAACAGCCTCAAGAAGGAGATCAAGAAGAGGGGTGATGATATCAGACACAACTTAATCTGACGTAAAATTATGAACATATCATAATTAGACGCGTGCGTGTCTGACGTGAAAATGAGGAAAAACGAATGCGACGAAAATGTTTCACAAAGTAACACCGCCAGAGAGAAGATCATAGCCAGACAGAACCCCATGACTCTACCCCTTGGAGATGGGGAGAGTCATCAGAGATGGGTACGTGTTATAAAGTCCAGACTGATCAAAGGATCACCCAGGTTATTATGACGATAAAACATGCGCACGATTACAAGAATGCCAGCGAGCGTGACGAAAAGATGGACCTCGAAAGAACGAAGCAAACGAGAAGGATGATTATCGTTATAACAATAATGTAAGAAAACGACGATAATCTTAGAAAAATAATTTTAATTTTTCCGATGGCTACGTTTACACAAATGCGATGGCAGAGCAACGAGTAGAGCAGGGGACCAATCGCACGCAGCCTGTCTTTCTGCTTCTTTGTCTTCAACCGACCTGGTACCAATCAAAATAGTCAAATCTCGACACGATGCGCCACGGTCGCATCCATGTAGGCTCACCCTATGTAAAGATACAAAGGAAATACTCGGAGAACAACAAGCAGACGAACCACATCTTGTTTCTTCCTCGTCATGTGTAGCAAAATAATAACAAAAAAAGATCTAGACATCCTGTCGTTTTTTAGGTCGCTCGTTATTTTACTGCCAACTATCTTGAAGATCCATCGAGCCGCTTCTAGCCGCTGACGGGAACAGAAACGCTCAGTTCGTACGTGGTGCCCAACTCAAAGAAACCAGCGTCGGATCCCCACCCACGGGCCCCCAGCCACGACAAGGGCAAGGGAACAAGGGACGAGGAGGAGGGCGGGGTCGCGTCCGCGCCCCATTGTTATGGGTCACACGACGGGGTCACCAGAGTATCCAGTCACGCGAAACGGTGGCCGCAGCCGCGTCACCTGCGCCATCCACCATGGCCCAAGTGGGTCGCGACCGACACAAGAAGAACGGCTCTTCTCCGCCCAGTCCCCGCAGCGAGCTTAGCCTCAAGGGCTCCCTCATCGACGACGACCAACCGAGACCTCATCTAATGCTCGTTTCCCGGCGCGCCCATGCGCACACCGAAGACGAGGAGAAGAAACACCACCGGCGGTTGTTGTCGTCCTGGTTGTTTTTCCCTCGTGGTTCTCGCTGCTGTTCTCGCTGCTGTTCTTGCAGTTGTTCTTGCAGTTGTTCTTGCAGTTGTTCTTGCAGTTGTTCTTGCAGTTCTTCTTGCAGTTCTTCTTGCTGTTCTTCTTGCTGTTCTTCTTGCTGTTCTTCTTGCTGTTCTTCTTGCTGTTCTTCTTGCTGTTCTTCTTGCTGTTCTTCTTGCTGTTCTTCTTGCTGTTCTTCTTGCTGTTGTTCTTGCTGTTGTTCTTGCTGTTGTTCTTGCTGTTCCCCTACCGTTCCTCTCGTTGTTCCTCTTGCTGTCCTTCATGCTGTTCTTTCTGTTTTTCTTGTATAGAAGGATCGGTGCCAGCGTGTGTCGCGCAAAGGGGGATCAGCGGCCGAGCGTGGTAACACTCCGCAGTTCGTCGGGATACGTGTAGCTAAAGTTCCCTCTGTAAAGCCGAGGTATCCTGGTTCCAAGCTCCATCCCTACCCGTTTCGATCTAAATGAGCACAGTACCGGCATGCGGTCGTGTATCACCATTGCGTGGTGCACGTCAAGGACTTCAGGCTAGCCGTCGGACTGCACTGTCCATATTTCTTATCTATACAGCGCGTAACAATGTCGCCATACCTTGACAGAATAAGCTCGCGCCGTCTAAACAAGTAACGACTAATGCGTCTTTTGTTCTTGGTGTTCTTCTTGCCGCTCTCGTTATTGCTGTTGTTCTTGCTGTTCGTGTTCCCGAGGGGATCCCGTTGCCCCGCAGCACATTCATCATTCCGCCGTTCAGATCAGTCAGCTAGCCCCCCAGAGAAAACACGCCCCAAGAGAGCACGGCAACAACGCCGACCTAGCCAAGGAAACGAACCGCAGAAATCAACCGCGTCCCCCCTCCGCATCGTGTGCTTTGTTAACAGCAACCAGAAGGGAAAAAAAAAAAAATGAACAACGTATTGCGTAGTCCGCGTTCCTCATCCATTCCGGGGATCGTACGATAGAGACGTTGCAACTGTCACGAGCGACGGCCGGGCTACTCCATTTCGTCTATTACCGTTTCTTCGAGAGAGGAAGAAACGGTTTTTCCAAGTCCCCGCGATGACCGAAACGGGCGCTATGATGAACCGCCGTCACCGGGAGGCTCGAATAGAACGCAGCGAGCGACGATTACGAGGGCCATTACAAGGCCAGCTTGGACAACGGGGAGCAGGAAACGACATCCATCCACGTGCGAGCCGTTGCGCAAAACAACGCCGCCGCACGGGAAACCGGGCAGGCTAAATGCACGCCAGCGGCGGTTCGACGTTTCTCATCGTTACCGAGGAGGCCTCCGAAGTTCCCATCTTTTATTTATTTTTTTTTTTTATATATGTGTATTTGCTCTTTTAAAAGTTCGTTCAGCCTCGATGTGCAGCTGGATTGCCAAAAAAAAATTAAATAAAAAAGTTGTAGCTGCATGCTGTCAATATCCCGACGGACGACAGGTGGGACGAGGTTCCACGATGTCCTTGTCGTTGTGAACAAAGGCGAGGCTTCAGAAGATTCTAAAACGCGCTCCAAATAACGGTAAAGGTTAGAAAAAAAAATATATATATATATATACACACCTATAGAGGCAGATGCGACACGTGAGAACACTTGACGAAGCGCGGGGCGCTAAGTCACGCTTTCTTTCACAGCGCATGGATTGGCGGAAATGGCTCGTAGTGTGTCTAGTCGCCAGACCTTCAGTAGGGTGCGCTGCAGCTCATTTTGTCCTTCAGCAGTCCGCTCTACGCCTCCCATACGGATTACAAGTACTTCGTTTTAGAAGTTTCAAATAAAATTTAAAAGAAAAAGACAGAAATGGTTCATTAATACGGCAATACGGCAAATGTTTCATCCCGAGGCAGGAACTGGAACCAAGGCTATACACGCGAGCACTCGGAGCCTTGGTATAGAGGGCGCTTCCGTCCGCGCGTGGAGCAGCAACAGATTCTAAAGCAAGGTGCACGCCTATCAGCCTTCGCTCCAGCGTTCTAAGATAAAATGAAGTGTGATAGATTAAAAATAGTGTTCGCATGTGGGCGGACGCCATCGGCGAGGAAGTTATTTATTACGATCCAAGCAGCCGGAAGAACATTTCGCAACCGGGACGGTGTGCAATTACGGTCTCTGGGCCCCGCCACCTTGCCGCTGGTGTACATCGCCAAATCCTCAGCCCTTCCCAAGGCCTGACCACGCTGGTCTGACTATACGAGTAGAAACTGAGGAAGAGGAGGCGACGAGAGAGCGCGAGGACGTCAGAACACCGATCTCTGGTTTGACTGATTAGTGGTCGCACATGTCTCGAAGGTCGCGGTAGCAGGCAAACGTATACGCAATTGAAGTAATCCAGAAACTTGGCTCGCACTGTCCTCTGGTCGAAGCTTAGCGGACCCCAATTTTGTTGCTCTGAAGCTAACGTTCGACGTTGAGACCAGCACTGGGGCACTGAAAGCGTCGTAATTTACGGACTTCGAACGTTTAGCGGTTGAAATTTTACGCAACGCCGACTATCTATAGATGCAAACTATACAATTATATCTTTTTTTTGCAAGATTGTTTATTATTACAAGACGTCAAGGGTTTTGAAAAATGGTACTTGTGATTTCTGTATTCCACAAGATTTTTTTCAGAGCCGATTGTTTAAAGGTGTATGTGAGATTCTAACCTGTGAGCTCAGGTGCGGACTATGCATGGGATGCAAATTATACATTTAGGGAAACAAAGACTCGGCCGAAATGTGCTCTTGTGGGGTACACAGCGGGTCACTGGACGTAGAAACGGGAGAAAACACGAATTGCATAAAAGAAAAAGGTATTTAACCGAAAGGAAACGAAAGGTATTTGACTGTGAGCTTTACGGCTTCAGAGCGTTGCGGATTCGACGCAAGTTTCGAAAGCACGGCCTCTCTCCCCGCCCTTCCCGGCATATTCGGGGGAAACCACCGATACCAAAGCATCAGGTCGGCCCGATAACCCCAAGCACCAAAATGCAGAGCAGTTCGTTCAACCGCGTATCACGCAAAACGAGTGCACGATAATGAAGAGGTCGGACCGCGCAATCGATGAGCGGCAGGGCGGATCTTACGCATGCATGCATGCATACGCGACACGCTTCCGCGGGTATCATCCAAAAGACAAAAAGGAGACCCAGTGAAATTACACACGTGCGAATGAAGAGAACCGGGAGCCTTCGACACAAACCACCGCTCGCATCTGGTGCTCGACTGACCGCGTGACGGGGACACCCCATAGGCAGCAGGATATCCACGGCGTCGGCGACGCGGCCGCAGATTTTCCATAAGCTGGCCTCTTTCTCGGTCGTGCCAGAGGATTTCGAAAGTTTTCTTCCCTCCCAAAGTGGCACGTGCTCCGTTCCATCTGTCCGGCTCCGCACCTCGCCTCGAGGATTACGTGCCACAGGTGTTACGCGGCAGACATGTCTCCTTTTTTCTTTTCTTTTTAGAGCGCAGCTCCTAGGCGCCCGTTTCCGGCTTGAGCGGCGTCGACGTAACCGTGACCGCCCCCCCGAGGACCTCGGGTTCCTTCAGGAGGACCCCGGGTACCTTCAGTGATCTCGGGGAGGAAGGGGGGGGGGGGGGTCACATGTCCGCCCCCCCCCCCCCCCGATGTCCCAAGGTCACGTGCACGCGACTCCTCCCCCCCCCCCCCCCGAGGTCACGTGACACCCCCTTCCCCCCGTACCCTTCCCTACTCCTCCTCAAGAGCTGCGCTCTAATTCGGCGGTAGAGGGAATTGTAAACGGCTTTCACTTTTTCCTTCCTTTTATTTGTAAACAAAGTTTTTTTTTTTTTTTTTAAGGTTTTTTTAAGGATTTTGCGGAGCCAGAATAAATCCAACCGCACATATATGCGGCGAAACAAAACAAATTGGTGACCGAACTACGTAAGGGACGCTTTATCCGGCTTGTTCACCACACGGCTTGGCGTTTACCCGACACAAAGTCCGCGCATTGGGTGATTACATCTACTTTTTACCGAGCGCGGGGAGCAGATTGGAGCGAGCGAGCAGACAACATGCGTCGTCCGCTTTACGAAACGTAAAGCGTTCGTAAGTTTACGAAACGCCGTAACTGACTACAGATGCATTGTGGAAAAACAACGCTTCTAAAAATTGAACTGTAAAAAAAAATAACAAATACAAAAAAAAAAGGAATAAAGAAATTAGTTATTTGCGGTTTGCGGAGCACCCCGGATTCAAATCTAAAGAAGCCGTTTGTTTGTCCGTCCCTTCTCGTTTTCTTCCTCAAGTTTAATAAAGAAGCCGATTTCAGGCGTTTCAGACATGAGACGGAACGTGTGTATTATGTAAGGTCGTTTGGTGAAACGTTGCGTTACGCATCGTTCGAATCTGCGTCGATCTATTCTACACACAATGTAAAAAAGGGGGAGAGTGTCGCGCACGTTGAACAATATACGACGGTAGTAAACCATCGTAAAGCGCGGGTCGGCAAAAACGATGGAATAGAGAGAAGATACGACCGCCTCGTCAAGGAAGCTAAAGAAAAAAAACACATCAATAAGGTACGTACGCAAAACGCGTCAACGAAGACATACATCTTCCGCCACTTCCGTACACATCTCTAATAATAATCCGGCTTCGACGATTGATCATCTCATATTCGACAGCGCCCACGCAGAACGTTGCGTTCGGAAACTGGAGAAGGCGTTAGGGAGGTTAACCAGAACCGAGAACACCAACAGCAAAAAATCACACGCGCGTAAAAACAAAGAAAAGAAAAAAAAAAAGGAAAAGAAAGAAAGGGTTCCGTTACCGCCAATGGAAAAGAGGCGTGCCGTCAAACTCGCATGAACACATCTCTCCGGTCCGACTGTCGGGGCTGTCCTTTCCAAGTCTTATCATCGTACCATTGCCGCCAACACCCGACGCGACTCATCACGACTTCAGCCCATAAACCAGTTTCGGAGAAACGTATCCTTCGTTGCTGTCGCGAATCACATATTTTGCTCGATAGCCCCAACGTTTTGCCCAAATGTTTAAAAAAAAAAAAAAAAAAAAAAAAAACGCCGCAACGCTGGAACGGCGACGAAGCACCACCGCTGGACGGAAGCGATGGTGCGTTTGAAGGCGTATCACCTTTAATCGCAAAAACGCGTTAGGTGTAACAAAAAAAAAAATCATACCTGTCCTGGAAATGAACTGTGGCGACCGCCGAGACGCTGGAAACAGTTCCACCTCCGTGTTTAGATTTAGCGGGAAATGTTCATGTGGCGCCGTGACGTCACGTGGTACCATGACGTCATGCGACACTAGACAGATTAGGGAGTTTTAGAATAACGTACGCAATTTTAGCGCACGCTAGCGCTAAATTTAGCGCTTGTATGAGCGCACGCGACGCAAGAGAGTTTTAGAATAGCGTTTCTCCGCCGCGACGCAAAAGCCCAAGCATCTCGCGCTTGCGACGCCACTAAGATACAGTAAAAAATTTTATTTCACACACGAAATGCTGGAACTTTAGAAAAAAAAAAACGAGTCTTTTTTTATCTAGAGTAGCATTTTAATTTGTTTAAACATGAGAACGCGACGTGAGCGGTTGACCGGTCGTGTCCGCTTGCGTCGCCTCGGCAAGAGAGGTCTCGTGTACTGACCTTCGCACATCGTACCTTCGCCGTGAAATGTTCGCGCGTCGCAAGCATCAAGTTGTCGGTAATCGCTGCCAAACCGAGTACAATGTCGTCCCGTATTGAAAATTGCAGTCGCGAGGATACCGCCGACGTCGCACTCACGACGCCGCCAAAGCAGCCGCCGACATAATCCTGGAAGCCGCCATGTTTTTTTAACTGTGCTCGTCTTGGATTTAGCCAACTTCTCATCACGAATCCTCCTAGGAGAAGCGCAAAGACTCTTTGCGTACGCACGCTATTTTCGAGAAATAGCGCACGCTATTTCCGAGAAGTAGCGCACGCTAAAATTGCGCACGCAAAGCGCAAAACCTGGTTTGCGTTCGGAGCATGCGCAGTGGCGACGACGCTATTCTTTGCGTACGCAAAGCTTTAGCGTGCGCTATTCTAAAACTCCCTATTTACTGGACCGTACGCTATAGGCTTTGCGGACGCAAAGAAGTTGCGGGGTCGGGAGTGCGCAGTTTATCGCCGACGGACGAACGACTCTTCAAGGAATCGCCGACGTTGTCGCTATGCGCTGGACATCAGTAGGTCATGGATTTCTTCCCGCGATAGCATTGATAAGAGGTGCTGTTTTCACGGGACGATTGACGGAAGCTCCGTGACCGAATTTGGCTACGCACTCGTACTCGTAACCTCCGTATACCCGGAGAAAAAAAAAAAAAAAAAAAAAAAAAAAAAAGTTTGACCAGGCAGTTGCGGCTTGGTTCAATTTGAAACAAAATGATTGGAGACGTTCTAATTTTTAACGTACCTTTAAGGAGCATGGTGGCGCTCTAAGGACGCGGAATTCTGCGACTCCGGCGAATTTGAAACCAAGATCATGCGAGGTGTTCGATCGGTAACGTAACGCACTACTAAAATCGGTCCGAGCAGGTCATTTCTAGCGTACGCTATACTATTGCGTATTGCGTGCGTAGGAGTACTAAAACTGTCTACGAAATTCCCGCCAGATTTAGCGGAGGAATTTCTCCGCTACATACAGCGAAGGCATTCGGGATTTTTCGTAGATAGTTTTCGCCGTCCCGCAATGCTCTCCGCAACCCGCTGCGATATCCGAAACTCTACAGTCAAGGCCATCGGCGCGCAAGCGCAGTAGCGGCCTTTTCGTCGCGGAGGGCTTAGTGGAGGGGGAAACGCGGTCTACAAAAACTATTTACCCGCCAAATGTAGAGGGAAAATCGTGACGCCGTGACATGACGTCACAACATTGATCTCCCCGCCAAATTTGGCGGATGAACTTGCCCGACAAATATAGCAGGCCACGATGTACGTACACGAAACACACACAAGACCAGTTGCGAAACCTCCCCATAAACGTGTAGGAACAAAAACAGAAAATTTCAAAAACGACCCCTCTTCGTTTCCGTACTCCCCCGACACGACGAAGCGAAGAAATACACACACCGGACCCTGGCAACCCTATCAAGAGGTCTCCCTTGAGAAGGTCTCTACGGCGTAGGAAGTGCGATCGAGCACATCGAAGGAGAGCGCGCGGGCGAGCCAAGTTATCGTATCGAAAGCGGGCAGCGGAGGAACCTTCTTTTTTTTTTTTTTTTTTTTTTTTTTGAGTATTCTCTTTTACTTTTTTTTTTTTTTTTTTTTCAATGTGAAGAATAAATTTTTGGTTCGGTGGAACAGACACCCGGCCGTCCGCCGTATCAAAAACAACAAACAACCCGCGGCCTCTCCCAATCTTGGAACAACTTCCGGTTTCCGGGAGGAGCGGGCCCGCGCACACCACGGCACAAGCTGATATCGAATCACGACCACGGTGTTGGGAGGGAATAAAAACAACAATGCCGGGATAGGCCCTTTCCCAGCAATAAAAACTTTCAGAAAAAAAAAAAATATATATATATATATAGGTATAATTATAGTGCAATTAAATGCAAAGGTGCAAGCGAGCTGGACAAGAATGACGAAAGTAATCCCTGGAGAAGGGGAACAAGAGGGACAAAGGACAAACATAAAACTCCAAACACAGCTAGGTGACTGGTGAGCGACCGGAAAAATCCGCCTGGTCCGGGTATCGAACCCGGGACCTCTCCATTACAAGTGGAGCGCTCTACCAACTGAGCTAACCAGGGGTTAGACGTCAGTAGAGCAAACGGGTTTTATCAGCTGCCACCAGTCGAACACCAACAAGGGTGAAGCTTGCAATTTACAGTTATAATTATAGTGCAATTAAATGCAAAGGTGCAAGCGAGCTGGACAAGAATGACGAAAGTAATCCCTGGAGAAGGGGAAAAAGAGGGACAAAGGACAAACATAAATCTCCAAACACAGCTAGGTGACTGGTGAGCGACCGGAAAAATCCGCCTGGTCCGGGTATCGAACCCGGGACCTCTCCATTACAAGTGGAGCGCTCTACCAACTGAGCTAACCAGGGGTTAGACGTCAGTAGAGCAAACGGGTTTTATCAGCTGCCACCAGTCGAACACCAACAAGGGTGAAGCTTGCAATTTACAGTTATAATTATAGTGCAATTAAATGCAAAGGTGCAAGCGAGCTGGACAAGAATGACGAAAGTAATCCCTGGAGAAGGGGAACAAGAGGGACAAAGGACAAACATAAACATTATGTTTGTCCTTTGTCCCTCTCGTTCCCCTTCTCCAGGGATTACTTTCGTCATTCTTGTCCAGCTCGCTTGCACCTTTGCATTTAATTGCACTATAATTATAACTGTAAATTGCAAGCTTCACCCTTGTTGGTGTTCGACTGGTGGCAGCTGATAAAACCCGTTTGCTCTACTGACGTCTAACCCCTGGTTAGCTCAGTTGGTAGAGCGCTCCACTTGTAATGGAGAGGTCCCGGGTTCGATACCCGGACCAGGCGGATTTTTCCGGTCGCTCACCAGTCACCTAGCTGTGTTTGGAGTTTTATGTTTGTCCTTTGTCCCTCTTGTTCCCCTTCTCCAGGGATTACTTTCGTCATATATATAGGTGTTTTTGGCATATTTCGGAGAAGTTATTAAAAGATCTGGTTGTCGAAGGAAGAAGCGATGATTTTGGCTTCTGAAACATGTAGAACTATATAAAATAATTAAGATACACCTACAGGTATTTTAATTCAACGCAGGAATGGGGAAATTAGTAGCGTTCAGCGGAGCCCAACTTTTTATTTTCACTTCGGTTCTTGGGGAGAATACGAGTATAGAGTTGATTTCTCGGCAGTCCGCGAATCTGCGAAGTGTTTGAATACCCGTATGGTTCAAGTGGCATCACTCTGTCGAAACATGGCAAAACATCGCACGACTATGGCTTCGCGACGAATGTCAAGAAAATAAATATCGGTCACCCATTCTTCGAGCCAACAAAGCATGTTGCAGATGACCTCTACGCAACTTGTGACGCAGAATGCAGAAGCTATGCATGTGTCTCGACTTTGCGGCAGGCACCGAAAATTCAGGGGCTCCATTTATAGCCGTCGTAGCATGCACCCGAACTAGACTTCTCAACGCGGCTTGTGGCGCGCAGGACTGTTCGTCGGTGACAATAATTAACCCCTCCATACCCTCCCCCAAACACTTTGTTTCTTTGCTCTGATCACAACGCATACTTCACCGCACACAACTCTCTCGTCCCTCCGACGACGTTCACCGGAGGAGCAAAAATAATCCTAAGAATAAAAACGACTCTAAACTTCCGAGTTCCAGCACAGGCCTCCGGAAACCTTATCCAGCGATCTCTTCCGGGGACCATCGGCCATAGACTATAATTCGACGGTTCCCCCGAGAAAGCCAAAAATAATCGTGTCTACCATCGTGCAAGCACAGACGAAGCACCGCTCTGCCACCAATGGCCTACTCACCATACAGGCACGACCACCACGGTTCCCAGAAACCTCCGCCCGGAAACATCACACGTATGACGCGAGCCCAAAACGATCGCGCATACAATCGATATACTTCCCATGAAAGAAATTAATGAGCGGTACCAAGCTTCACCAGATACGAAAGATGATTAAAAAAGAAAAACAGCAAAACAAATTGTAAAGTATGGCTCGCAACGCACGGAATAGACCCAGTGATCTCCATTTAAGAAAGGCGCCCTGAAATAGCTGATCAGGCGATACTATACTTCCGAGAATTTCTTCCGGTTAAGCCTCCACTCCCGACACAAGAGGCGGAGATGCACGACCCCAGGAGCGTCGTCAGAAGCAACGCACGTATACACAAAGGCAACAACAACCAAAAATCTCACGCTCCGTACTCGAGACGGCTTAATAACCGTTCCCGACCTTTTTCCGAGCCGAGCCCGATCCGTACATATATATATATATATATATAATCGCGGGGAGATCTCGCTCTATCGCATCGACTAATTTCCCTTCCAACTCGGTTCTTTGAACGCGGGCGTCCTTAGAGAGGTTTTGCATAACCAAAAAGGGAACCACCGCGAAACCGAACCGGCCCGCGCTTGGTACATCTTTTGTATCGAGCGGCACCGGTAGAGCGCGTGAGCCTGCTACCATCGTCGTGCGTTGACGATGAAAGGAAGAGAGAAAGAAGGGAAGGGCGAATATATAGAGATATATAGCCGGGCTAGCCGGTGCCTTGCTCCGCGCGGATTCTCGTTGTGATTTTTTTGTTCTTGGTCTTCGTTGACTCACGCGCCGGACAGGCCCCACCGACAAGCCGCCGTAAACCCCACCCCTATCACCGTCCTCCCAGTCCTCTCCTCAGAACCGATCAAAAAAATAATCATACTAAATAAAAGAAGAGAATGCGTGGGAATCGAAGGCAAAGGGGTGCGCGGTGCACTGAAGATGAAGCTGGCCAAGTCGAGAGTGATCCTATCTGGGTTCTGTCCGACTATACAAGCGATTGCGTATGCGGTCGGCCTACAGCTAACAAGATCTTCTTTTTTTTTTTTTTTATCTCTTTCGTTGTTTTTTTTTTTTTTTTTTTTTTTTTTTTCGTTTGAAGTTTAAAGTTTCTTGCTACGTCGCCCGTGACTCAAACGGCATTAGGCAGGCGAATCCTTTCTAGACATATAGGATTATGATCGAGTTCCTCGGCATCGGCACGAGACGTTCGCAAGTACAGCCTCTGGGCGCCGCCATCTTGGAGCTGGAGTGGGTATTCGCGACTCCAGCGACCTATAGGGGGCGCCACCACCAAACAAACATGGCGGCTGAGTCCAGGTCGCGTCGGCTCGGCCGGGCCGCCTGAATGCGTGGCGCATTCAATTTAACAAATTTTCTTTTGTTGAATGCCCAATTTTATGGGTATTTGAACTGAGACAGTTAAGTGTAGCCGGTGCGCATAAACTTGCCGAGCATAGCTTTGTTTTTCCGGTGTTTTTTTGTTTTTTTTTTCATGTCAAACTTTTGTTTCGGAGACTTCGATCAAAACCGAAACTATGGGCTCCGGAGAAACGGTAATAGTCTCTAATTAGTTTTGATCATCTAAGGAAAGCGGCGAGGGCTACAAAATTGTTCCACCGAGAGTAATTTTTAGCTAACTCGCATGCCTCGATCATGCGACTTATCTGTCCGCAAATTGAGCTTTTGTGCCTGTCCGCGTTTCAAGAAACAGCTCCAGTTGTGTGCTCGGTCAAGAACACATGCTGCAGGAAAATTACAAAAATTAAGCAAGCGCTTCTTGAGCCAAGGAGCATGTGAACTCGCTAGCGCTTCACTAAGCAGCTGATACTCGTATTTCAATTCAGGTTTTAGTAGCAATCGACAAGTCATTTTAACGAATATGCGGATTATGTATCATATTACGTACTATGGTCCCACTAAAGCGATATTAGTATATTCTTCGGGTTGAAATATGAACTTAGTTAACTAACTATTATGTGAACTGCTGAATAAAAGTATATTTGACAAACAGAGAGATACTAGTTAAACTTAGCCACACTGTTCTAGCCGGTAGAACGGAGACGAATGCGGACAAACTGAGGAGAGTCTTCATCGGAGATTCACTCAGACCTCTCTGCATTGAACTTGACTTCGAATCCTGAACGGATAAAATGAGTATTTTTTGTGGCCGGTCAACCTGAGCAATGTAGACGTGTATTGCTGCTGGCTTCGACAGGGGTTATAATATAAATATTGGAGGCGCGATAGATCTTAATGACGTGACAGCTTCTAACTTCGCGAGACGCGTCCCCCACCTTTTGAAAGCAGATAATTTCCCTCATTAATCATACGCAGCGAGCTGGTTTTCTGAATCAAGTAATTGCGAAATTAGCCCAACTCCCTTAACGTGGTCTTTTTCGGCGAAAAGCCGCCAAGATGAATAGCCAACGCACCGGCCGGCGTTACTGGCTCAAATTAACTTGATGCTAATCGAGCACAACCAAACTCAAGGAAAGCAGCTATCGATTTTTCCCATTCACTTGACTGCAACATTGGTGTTCCCTCCAGTGAAACACTTCGTCCGTCGACCTCAGTCCACTGTTCTACATCCTTATAAAGAAACCACCTATCAGTTACCAAGCAGTCGTCCCTTTGAATGTGATTAGAGACAGACGAGAAATCAAAACGTTTTTCCGTGATTCCTCCTCATCCAAAAAATTGAAAGCACGCGACCGTGTGTTGTGGAGTAAACGGGCTTTCAAACACGTGATGAAACAAACAATCTACTGAGGCTTCACCACACTAATGAACACTCAGGCAAACTTAAGAAATTTTCGGACCTTCGTCAAATTACATTGCTCGCCCCCGCGCCGACAGCACGTGTCCGCGAAAGCCATCAGAGACGCGGCGGGGCGCGGAGCGACCTGGACCGACTGGTTCCCGGTTTTCCCGCTTGGCGGCGACCGTTTTGCTGGAGTCGCGAATAGATCGGCTGACAGTCAAGCATTGCTGAGGCTTGAGTATCAGACGATCTATACCAGAGCTGGCCAAATTACTCATATTTTGTAATTAAATTACATTACTAATTACTTTGCTGAAAATTGCTGAAATGTAATTAAATTACATTACAAATTACCACAGCCAGAAAGTAATTAATTACCATTACAAATTACTTTTAAAAGTAATGACATTACTTTCGCATTACTTTTGTATCCTCTTAAATATAAAGAAGCTTTTGATAACTTCCTTTTACACATAACTTTATTTACATTATTTACACAGTTCATGGCACACAGCTAGAACTCTCTGTTGCATGTTTACCGATGGACAGAGGAACGCACGCGACTGATCCGTTTTCCACCCCAACCCGGACAACTATTTTTGGAGATGACTGAGGACCCTACGTGGATTATCTCTGGGAGGGGGAGAACAAATGTCATTGTTCGCAAAATCGCGTCGAGGGCCGTTCCACCAGGGGCCTTAGTTCGACCTACTTCCCCTCCTTCGTTTCCCGAGAATGTCGAGCAGAAAAGCTCGAATGGAAGCCACTTACCAGCCTTATTTCTCACAGTGGAAGATAACACAGAGAGGGTACGCAGCATGCATCAGAAAAAGTAAGCGGAAACTCTCAAGAGGGGCCAGAAGACGTCGAATGCAAAACCGCAAAACATGGGTAGAGAATCGCGCTGAGCGGGTTTTCACAGTTCAAGAGAGTGGCAGAAAATGTCTAGCTAATAGCGGGCGCGAGAGTCGCACCAGCCGCATTAGCATCAGCAACATAGCGGCAGCCAAAGAGCGTTTTTTGGAAAGGTATAGACGCAAAAGAAAAAGTAAAATAAAAAGAAAAGCGCTCTTGTGTATTGTGGACACAAAAAATATGCCTGGTGCGAAAAAGTAATTAGGTAATTTAATTACAATTACCGTCGCTGGAGTAATTCATTACATTACTAAATTACCTGCTGCAAAAAGTAATGAATTGCATTACTAATTACTGGAACAAGTAATTAAATTACTGTAATTTCATTACAGTGATTGCATTACTGCCAGCTCTGATCTATACCCACAGTGGCAGCAAGATGGCGGCGCAGAGAGGCTGTACTTGCAAAAGTCTCTATAGACGTTTTCTGTTTCCTGTCGTTCTCAGTCACGTGGCGTGGACTCCGTATCTGGTATGCGGGACAAAAAAATAATAATAAACGTTTCAACCTGGATTATGCGAGAAAATATAAGTGAGGCAAAACAAGAATGTGTGAAAATCACGCATTTTTCGTAAACACCTTTCAGCGGCTTGGAGAGATCGAAACGATGTTTAACCGCACAGCAGAACTGACGACGTTCAAGATGGCTGCGTCCTTGTGGAAAAGGTGTATAGTCACCGAAGGCACAATAAACGCAAACTCACCACGTTCACGTTTCCTGCCTCGTGATTGGTTCTTCGGGCTTCTTGTCAGCTAATACCGCAATCTGAATGGCTGTGGGGGCGATAATGAGATGCTCGGGACACGCCACGCCCCACGTTTTGTTAAGTTGGTTGCGGAGGTGAAAGGAAGAAAGCTAAGCGTTGCGCACTCCTGCTATGTGATATGCATCGGCGCTTATCGCAGCACTTATGAGATAGAGCGTAGTATCTCTCACTAGACTTATCTCCTCTTGGTGACACACGCGCACCACGCTACATAATAGGCAAACATGCAATCACACACCACTCCATGACTGACACGCGCACACACGCGCACACTCACACACGCACGCAAGCACGCCCACGCGCACGCACGCCCACACACGCACGCACGCGCGGTTATACACACACACACACACAAACACACACACACACACACACACACACACGCGCGCGCGCGCGCGCACACACACACACACACTCTGGTAGTACTGTGGATTACAGTAAGGTGCCATGTTTTTCGGGACGTCAATGGCGGTAGATTATTAATATTATTAATATTTTATTGTTTAGGTGGCCGGGGACGAGGGTGAACGCAAAAAGGTCTATAGACACTTAATAATAACGGTAAAAGATATGGTGCGCCTACCTTTCCCGCAAAGAACTTGAGAGAGAGTCAATTACCGCAATTTACGGAGGTAACCCCGCGAATGGTCTAAACGTGATTTCCGCCTAATCATTGACCGAGCTCCCACCGTACAGTCCTAGACTGCAGCGAATGGCTCTCCCGATCGTACTTTAAGAAAAAGTAGACGCTCCGAGTTTCTTAGAGCGTGCGTCCGTATTGGGAAGGAGATGCAACCGTCGCTCCCCTAGCGGTCGAGTTGAGAACCAAACCCACGGAGACAACAATGTGAATTATTGGTTTGGGCTTCTCAAGCAGCACCCGGCTGAACATTGCAGAACTCTGCATCAGCGTTCCGCTCAGCTCGTCAGTGCAGCACACGAGTTGCCAACCGAACCCTGACGCAACGCTCGCATTGAATCCGTATCCCGCGCTAGATCGAGGAATATATGACGTATAGAATGCAGTCCTGAGGGCCTCGTGTAACTGGGTAAATACAGAGAGTTCTGTGGAAAACGAGCCTGACAAAGCGCCCCCTACAGTCGGATAACCTCGCCAATACATAGCTTGCACTGACGTCACTTGGTCAGACGTAATAGGAAAAAAAAGCGCGCGAGAGCGTCCGCTGCGTTAACGAGGCGCTTAATCTTGCCACCAGAAAGAAGGCAACGTACTGATGTCACGTGCAAGCCATGTATAGAGCTCTAATAGTATAGACCAATCCGCAAATACACAACCTCCTCCTCCTCCTCCTCCTCCTGCAGAAGATGCAGAGCGTATTCTAGACGGCCCGCGTGAGCGTACGTCGGAACGGCCCCACAATTCCCCGCGCCACGCGGCGCAATGTTGTGGAGTAGCCGAGAGGCCTCGTGGGATTTTCCGGAAAAAATTCTAATTGGAACGAAGCTCCCAGATCACGGTTTTTGTCCGCGACAAAGATGGGTGCTTAAGCGGAATAAAAACAAAAGAAAAAAAAGTCTGGCCGACCGTTCCGTCCCTTCTGGTCGACCTACTTGAAGGCCGCCTTTCTTCATCGTCCTCTATACCGGAAGTAATCTCTCGGTAATTGTCGCCGCCGAAAACGCGGAAACCAAAAACAGCAGCAAAAGACCGTCCCATAAATTCATTGCCGAGATGTATACACGGGAGGAAGCACCGAAGCGTGCGCTCCTCAAAAGAGCCACAAAACGGGCTACGACGGAAGTGTATACGCGAAGCAAACGCGGTTGCGCAACAAAACAAAACGTATTTCGCAGCAAAACGTGTTTTTTATTTATTTTTTTTTCTTCCCGCAGATTTGAGTACACGGGGCCTATTATAAAAGGAAATGGCGAGCAGCAAACTTGATCGAATCCGAAATGAATTCAGAACGCCGTGCAATCTAGACAAATCAACAATGCATTTTCATTTTTTTACGTGCTTTTTTACGTATTTTAACGGAAGAATTACTTCAAACCTCCAGCGTCACAATGAAAAGCACAGTTAATTCCTAACTACACTTCATTTAAGCGGAACTGGGGAATCCTGTAACGATACCATTTATTTACTTATTTTCAAATTCCTCCCCCCACACGTGCACAACCCCGCTCTGTAAGGACGCCTTTCCCTCAAAGCAGGTGGCTGCACTACGGCAAAGCCAGACGCGCAGGATCGCGGTGCCCACTCACGGTGTGTGTCGCTTCTCCGCAGTGCACCGGTGAACGGGGAGAAGCCCACTCAACGGAGCTAACTATGCGCCGAGAAGAAACTAAGGCAGACGATGAGACAGGAGCGAGCGAGGACATCAGAACGCCGAGCCCGAATAGACCACGAACAATGAAGAAACATTGTGGAAGTTTTCGAGCACTGTAAGGTGTCCTTACCTATACTTCACGAGCCCCCAAAGACTGCAATCGGTTCTTGCTGCTGTTTGTCACTCAAGCGGGACTGGGGCATAAGGGTGAACGGAGTCGGGGACACGCACGAAACAGCGACCTCTATGAGAGTGCCGTGTGACTGACCCTGCAAGCCACGAGATCCGTAAGATAACCTCGGACAGCCGATACGGACCTACTTTCATCCGATGAACGGGTAGAATGGTGTTGTTGTTGTTGTTTTTATTGGATATTTGCGGCACAAAGCACCCGCTTTGTGTTTCACCGGTCGCTGCAGCCACCCCACCGTGACGTACGCGTGACGCTGACGCATGGGAGGCGGCAGAGCTCCATTGTGCCGTGCACAGCGTGCATAATCGCGTACAAAGAACTCGTTGCCGTTGGTATATACTATACTATAGAGTGGGACCCCGGAGAGACAGCGAAGAAAGGAAACTATACAAAGAAGTAGAGACAAACTGTGCGCTCGGGGTTATTAGTTAGACTTCAGAGGCAAGACCTCGAATCATTCGCGCGAACGAAAATATAGACAAGAGAAACGTGTAAAGAATCGAGCTAGGCGCCCTCTCGTCACGACCAATTTCCGTTGCTTGAGCGAAACGTCTGGCATTGGCAACGATACGAAGGTTAGAAAATGAAACGTACGAGCGCCATTTCCGTGAGATATGACACCAAAGGTCGCGCTAGCGCCAAGAAAAAAAAAGGAAAAAATCTTATTCTCGATGCTTTGTCATGGAGACAACTATAGGCATGCGGCGAACTTTTGTAGCACCCAAGATTTAACAGGTTCGGCAAACCTTCGACCTTTTAGCAAAGTTCGACGAATTGAATTGGACTAGATCTGGCAGTTCAACTCCTCTTATCGGGCGATCAAATCTTAAAAACTGTATCTAGCGAAAAAAAAAAAAAATACGGCAGAAGCACACAGTGTGGCCCGAGTTCGACACAAAAATTTCGAATGTTTTTAAACGCATGATTTAAAAGTCCACTCCGGTCGAAAATGAAACAAAATAAATGGCTGGTATCGCTTTAGTGGCACGAAATATGATCATAGCCGGAATATTACGTCAGAGTGAAGCAGCGTACACCACGAAAACCGATCTTAAAAATGCGACCAGCTGCTCTTTAGCGGGCGGCAGGCGGAAACCACTGGCGCCACGTCACGGTGGAGCTGCGGTTGACTGGTTGTACCGCGTACCGCTGTACCAAGCTGACGCCAAGTAGCGGCCGTACGGCTGATGATCAGAGTTGCCATACCTCTAGCAGATAGTTTCGGTTTTGCCGTAGACGCCCGAAACCAAACTTTGAGCCGTGATATTTATACAAACTATGCACACTATAAAAAAAAAGAAAAAAAGAACTATACTTTGTAGTTTAGGGACATCGTTTCATCTGAAAACAGTCGTAATCCCCAATTCAAAAATATGTACCGGAGTTGCTCTTTAAGTTTTTTTTTTTTGTTTGTTTTTCTGTACATTTTATATTATTACCAGTATGTACGCAATACAAAAGCAAGAATATATTCTTCTAATCCATTAGTTATACCCGTGCCACACGGGCAACCCGAATGCCATTTACAACGAAGGACATTTGACCGATCAGCCAATCAGCGCGCGACACTCCGAGCGTGGGGCTTTCCACGCGCGACAGAACGCGAGCCGATTCGTCGATCACACGAATGTCATTCGTTGTAAATGGCATTAGAGTTGCCCGTGTGGCCCAAGTATTAGTCTATTACTGTGAAACAATCAAACGACATATATCCAACCACTACTGTGTCGAACTTTTGTCCTACTTCGAGTTAGAAATTTGAAACAAGTCGAACCTCGTCGAACTCGATCCCAGCCGAATCTCTACAGGTTCGCCAAACCCCTAGAGACAACCAACTCTCGATCTCCAAGGCGACCTTCACGTACACTTCACGATCGTGGCAGCGTCTCGGGCTGACCGAGCACGATGAATATAACCGCGATCCCTACGCGACCATTAAGGCCACGGTCTTTTCCCGCGTCATCGCGCGCCACCGGAATTAAAAGCTCGTCACGCGACAAAATGAGCGCGCGACAGCGGGCGCACTCGCCGCTACAGACACCGTACTTCTAACGTAGCACGACGAAGGACAACGTTCGACTTCATCGCGGTCCTTGGCGGGGAAAGTCCGCTGACGTGGCTCCTTGCTCGCGAAGCATACACCGGGGAAAGTACGACGGCGCATTCCCAGGGACAGCGAGATTCGGTCATGCTGCCTCCCGTGTCCGGTTAACTCCACCCACGGAATAATCGAGGCCCATGCGCTGGCATTTCGACGTCGTCGAAGTGAGATCGAGAGAAGACGCTGATTGGTCACGAGTGCTGCATCATCGCTTGGCTGGGCCTCGCGCCCAATCAGCGCGTCGAAGGACGCTTTGCATCGGGCTAGGGCCCAATCTCCGTGTTTGCGCCATTCGAGTCAGATGACGTCACGAGGAGGTAGAAAGGGCTGTTGACAGGCTTTGATTACTCCGAGAGTTTTGGTCTGGTACGTTCTTCGTGAGTGGATATCGTAATGAGGGATTGATCTCGAAGCGGCTGGGCAAACGATTGAAGCTTTTTAGAAAAACATACTTTCTAATAAGGAAGTATTTTCTTTAATGCTTGACCACAAAAAAAAAAAAGTAGTTAAAATTGATTAATACACTGACCCCAACGACATCACTTATCGAGCCGGAATAATCACGCTTCCGACATAAGAGAGTATCGCGCCACAAAAGGGCTTCCTTTTTGTACCGCTACTCGGTGGAGTGCTGCTTAAAGGCCGACGACCAGACTCGAGATTCTGCAAGGCAGAAGACCCTCCTCTCCACGCCTTCGGGCGAGGAAAGCGAAGGATGGAAAGAAGGGACGAAGAGGGGCGGGCGTGGGTGGAAAGGGTAGGAGGGAGAGGAGGAAGCGGGCGAAAAGTGGAAAGCGCGAACTGGTCGTCGGTCTTTAAGTCCGTTTCGATAAAAACACCACAGGGTGGCAACTCCCAGACTTTCCCACTAGGTGGCGCAAGCCGCCGCCCGATTCACAAAATTCATCCGTGTACTTGTCCATCCATCCACGCGCCAACAGCTGTTCCACGACACGCCAAAGTACCCCGCTAACCACCTCCAAGCGGCGCGCGTAACCAGACCGCGACGATGCGCGTTTCCGAACCAGCCGATTACGGGTTCGGCGCCTGGCACGGCGATTACGCGCGCGGGCCTCCAGCAATCCGGAAGAAGACGTGCGTTCGCACACGTCGCAGGTGCGCTGAAATCGACCCGAAATTGACGGCCAACAAGCCGGTTGGCTGGCTGTCTCGCGTCCCCGCGTGGTCACCGCTGGCTAATCTCTCCTGTAACCGTTCACCCGTTTCGATGCGGATGCGATTTGTCTATTGTTTCATGATTGACACTAGGACAAGTAAAACGAATCACGAGCATAAAAAAAGCCGACAGCGAATCGCCAGGAAAACGTGAATGCAACAAACGAACAGTTTTAGAAATAAACATGTTTCAAATGTTCTGTCACTTCCGGCGTGCCCCAAGGAAGTGCGTTGGGACCATTGCTATTCCTTATTTATATCAATGATCTAACCGAAGTAGTTCTTCGGTCTGTTTCCATAAGATTGTTTGCGGATGATTGTTTTGTTTTTAAAGACATTAACACGGCTGACGACCATCTTGCACTTCAAGAATCTATTATTGAAATAAAGCAATTCTGTGAAGCTTGAAATATGAATTTGAATATTGAAAAAAAAAAAAAAAAAAAAAACCTGCTTTTAAAAATTACAGGAAAAAACATATAAATTCATTTGAGTATCGCCTTCACAACATTGACATTCCTGAGGTTACTAGCTATAAATATTTAGGTTTTGCCATTACTAATCGTTTAAGTTGATCTACACACATCTCAAATAGTTGCTCTAATGCTTTCGCTAAACAGTGCTTTTTAAGGCTAAAGCTCAAACACGTCCTCAGTATAGTGTTAAGCTCCTCGCATACAATACGTTCATCAGGTCAAAACTCGAATATGCATCAGTCATTTGGGATCCCCACAATAAAAAAATATCCACCAGCTGGAACTTATACAGAGAGAGAGAGAGAGAGAAGTGTTGAAAGGAAAGGAAGCCTGGAACTTATTAACCACACCATCGATTGGGGGCAAGCCAGTTCCAGGTTGGGGATGGGGAAAGAGGGAATCAAAAGGAAAGATTAGAAAGGTGAAGAGAGGAGAGAGAAGGCACCTTGGATGAAGTCACAGTTACTTGATTAGGTTTGTCCACTACTCTATATCTATTCACAGCACTGTCAGCACTTTTACAAGCGGTCCAGTAGGCAGGTATCTTCCAGGAATACAAGAAGAGAAGAGAATGTTCTTGCGGCATCACGAACGGAGCCGGGGGGGAAAAGAATGTCTTGCGTAGTAGAGCGGGCAACTCCCGCGATCTGCAGTTTGTCGAAGAAGATTTTTCTCTCTTCTGCGTAATTGGGACAGGCCCAAAAGAGATGGTCCACATCCTCAAGGGTGTCACAAGTAGAGCAGTTTGGGCTCATCGTTGCGTCAATTCGGTGGATGGCAGATGCAGTATAGGCACAGCCTGTGCGAAGCCGGTGTAGTACGGAGGCGCTTGCACGTGGTAGCTTCGTAGGGACGCGTGGGGGTGGTCTCCCGTCAGCGACCCGTGGGTCCGGATGATTCTGGATTATCGCTTGGTGAATTAGCAGCTTGGCTTCATGAATCTTTGGCACCACAATAATGGGAGTACCAAGCTGGTGTGCCGCAGCGGCAAGAAGGTCGGCCGTCTTTGAACTTATACAAAGAAAGGCAGTTAGGTGTATATTTATTAAATACACTAGGTTGGACCCACTTACTGAACTTATGAGGGATAACCAAATTCCACCTCTCGATACACGTCGGAAAGTGAGTAGTAATTTATTTCATTACAACATCCTGACATCCAAAGTAAGCTTAAATACACTACCATATCTCAATAAATTACGTTCAAGAAAAACACGACACACTAGGGATCACGCACTACAGCCCATCTTCGCAAAAACAAACGTCTTTAAGCACAGTTTCTTTCCTCGCATTTATTCGGACTGGAACTTACTACCAGAAACCACTATTTAGTCGGCCAATTTTATTCAGGCTTTACAACGATACTTAATTCGATAATTCATTCTGCAGCAGTGGTACTGTGTTCTTTTGTATTATTGTTTTTGTCATTTTTCACGTGCACCCATATGTTGTATTTTTTTGCCCCTCCTGCTTGGGTCAAAGAACTGGCCTGCAGCATTGCAAAATAAAATAAATAAATAAACGAAATATAGACGGCTGCTAAGCTCTCGGCCCCCATACATTCCGCAGCAGCTGAGTCTAAGGGCTCATTCACACTGGAAGCGGATCCGCGTTCGCAAAGCGGTTGCGAACGCGGTTGTATAAGGATTCAGTACAATTGCACGCGCACACGATGACATCAAATGCGCGTGCAATTGCACTGGATCTTTATACAACCGCTTTCGCAACCGCTTCGCGAACGCGGATCCGCTTCCAGTGTGAATGGGGGGTAAAGGCCCGTTCACACATGCAGCGGAGCGCTA
Source organism: Ixodes scapularis (assembly GCF_016920785.2). Taxonomy (NCBI): domain Eukaryota; kingdom Metazoa; phylum Arthropoda; class Arachnida; order Ixodida; family Ixodidae; genus Ixodes; species Ixodes scapularis. The sequence goes on along the minus strand of NW_024609880.1, from coordinate 48,134,276 downwards.
CAAGCATAGCGCTAACCTCGCGCTAAGCGCGTGCTGACGGCAGCGTTCACCAGCTTTGTATCGCACCGTCAAAACTGTTGCTCATGGCAGAGGATAAGTAGCCGACGACACGTGAGGAGCGCTACATGAGCGCTTCGCTGCATGTGAGAACCGGCCTTGACAGAGACGCTCGAGCGAAGTACACGTAATTTACCGCTCCGCCTCCGTGTCACTAGTTGCGTGCAGTACAGGTGAAGGCAACGCAAGGCGAGAACGGGCAAGCACTAGGAAGGCTATGGACCGAGCAGAGAAACCTCCTCTCCTCTCTAAAGTTCCCAGTGCTCTCCCTTTCTCCCCTCGTCCTCCATTGCCCTCCTCTCCCTCGTGCTCGTGAGCTGCTCGTGAGCTCACGTGCTCGTGAGCTCACGTGCTCACGAGCACGTGTTTCTGTGCTCGTGTAGGGCAAAAAAAAAACCGCACCTCCACGTGGTGAATGATGTTGATTGGGGCGAAGCTCTGGTGGTGCTTGTCTGCGTATACGGTGAGCCGCAGCATGCCGAGCCTTTCGTTCATTTTCATCCATGTCAGAAAGAGAATGTGTGGTATGGAACGTGGTTATATACGCATTTGAGCATTTGACCGCAGCGTGACGTGGATGAAAACAAACGAAAGGTTCGGCATGCTGCGGCTCAGCGTCTACGCAGACATGCACCACCAGAGCTTCGCCCCAATCAACATCATTCACCACGTAAAAATGCGTTTTTTTTTTTAGGCATGTTTGATTACAATACAAATATAATATGATGACACTGTCACTGTGCGCAACCTCGACGCTACGGTTACGGTGGCCGGCTGTGAATCACTTCCCGCGTGATAGTGAATGACTCTGAATGACTTCGTGAATTCTGAAGAAATCATATTATGATGGTGAGTATGAGTCCATTACGCAGGGGTGGAACTCATGAAATGTGCTTGGGAGCAGCCACGGGAGCAGCTAAAACAGCTGTTTTGGAGCAGGTTGGGAGCAGCTAAAACTACACTCTGGAGCAGGCTAGGAGCAGCTCAAATCAGTTTTCATTGCACTCCAGCTTGTCTTAGACAAGCACGGGAGCAATTTCAGTTGTGCTTAGCAGCCCAGATAAACATGAGTGGTTAGGGACCTAGGCAGATGGGATAACAGTGTAACAGATGCGAAAAATTGGAACTTTGTGAGCCTTGATATTTTCCGAGTGGCTTTCAGCTGCTCAAAATGCAAACCAGCACCGCTTATCGCACAGTCCACACGTCCTCGACAGAGTGATTTTATGTGCGAACCACGTGACGTGCGTAAGCAACGGACGTGCAGTTGCGCGGAAGAACAGGGAAACAAATTTCGAGTTTCTCATATTGCGCAACTCAATATCGCAACAAAATTCGAGTTTATCCTATTGTGCAACTCAATATCGAAGCAGCAGACTACGATTAACGGAGTTATCGTATTCGAAGCGATAAGCAGGAGCAAGGTAATGCCGAGCAGATCGACCGCTCGCGTGAGAGCTGCTGGCCGGCAAGGTTTCGGATCGGACTGCGTTTCAGATCTATCAAATCACGATTTATCTTGCAGGAATGCGGTTCCAACTTCTAACGATGAAGTGCTAGAAGGAATCTTTTGCTCATTTGTTTTCAACTGACTGGCGTCCGGATCCCGGGCTGCGGAGCCTCAGGCAATCTGACGCTTAACGACTCGACCTCACCTCGACCGACTTGTTTAACCGCTTAGGTGTAGCGCTTGGAATCCGAACCCCGAATTTTTTTCGCACACTTCCTACTCGGGATACACAGGGAGAATAAAGAGAAAAAAAGGATTGCAAGGCCGACCAAGCTAAACGCGATCATTGTTGCCAATCGAGTCGATAGAAACCGAAACCAAGACAAAATACAATTTTTTTGGCGCACGTTTTCCAATTTGGTGCATAATGGCGCAAGGTATTGGCTGTGGCGCAGTTTCCGAAACATGGCGCAGGATGGCGCAGACAAATGCGTCTGGCGCAAAATGGCGCAAATGGCGCAGCCGTTCCACCCCTGATTACGTGATCGTGAGTGATTTCGTCAACTCCGATGAGCTCAGGATCTGACAATGAGCAACTTGGCGAACTCTGAAGAGCTTATGATGCAACCGTGAGTGACTTGGCGAATTCGGCACGGGTGAAGATGAGAGAAAAAAAGCTTTTGTGACGGTTGAACGCTGCAGCGATGAGAAGGACATGTCTTTATCTCAGTTTACTTTGTGACGTGGATGCGAATGAAATTGATGGGCATCAGATTTGACGATGAGATGACGAGTGAGAGCGTTCCAAAATGCCGGCTTATACACGGCCCAATGTTACAGACACGCGGGCGCGCCGTTTTGAATCGCAGTGATCGCCGACACACGAGTCGTCGTCTCCCATCGCCTCTCAGTGCAGTTTCGGGGCAAAACGGTTTGTCGTCCCACCGCAATTCATTCGCAATTCATTCAGAGTCGTCCCACCCCAATTCATCTACCACGACACGACGGATCCCACTGTGCTTCTCTTCGGGGGGAGGGGGAAACGTTCGCTTCCCACAGCAGGCGTCGAAATGGAGCAACAGTCCCGCGATGTCGTAAGGGGCAGCGCCCCCTTTCCCGCGCTACGCTAAACAGGTATTGAGAGCACAAGGGGCGGCGGATCCACGACGAAACAGAACGCAGTCACAACACACTTCCCTCTATATATACTACGCATACACACGCACATAGATACACGCAGAAGACCGCACGTACTCGTCTGTTTCACAGCGGGAGCCGATACGCGAGTCCGCGGGTCGACCTTAATCTCAACGCAACGCTCTCGTTTATTTGGCGTCTTTTTTTTTTATATTCTTTTTTTTTTTTTAAGTTTAGCTTTGTCTTGCGTGTTCAGCAGCGACCGTGCATAATCGCAACTCACTGTCTTACACAACACTGCGCGGTCAGGGGGGGAGAGATGGTCCGATCCGGTAAACGGCTTAAGTCGGTCGCGATTCCAAGTGTCATGCGTTACCAGAACTGCTGCTGCCGTAGTAGAATTCAAAGGGGGAAAAAAAAAAAAAAATCAGCCCAGCGATTCAATTGCACGCGATGCTGACAGTTTATCGTTTTATTTTCTCGTTTTGTCCGTTCTCCTTTTTTTACGTTTTCGGCGCTCTTTCGAGGACCTTGAACGTTACTTGGAACGCGCACGCATTTAGTGAATGAAAAATTCCAAAAAGTAGTTTGTTCTTCCTCGTGAACAGTATTTTTGGTAATCTGAAGTTTAATCCGAAGGAACAGGGGAACGGAAACGGAGCAATCGCTTTTATGGGAACGGCCTGGCCCCAACGCGACGGCACAACTTTTGTTTCTCCGTCCACCCTTCGACAATACAAAAAAAAAAAAAAAAAACATATATCAGGCTTCGTGATTGGTTCTCTGGCATTGTTCTTTGTGGCTGGTGCTGCATTCTCATTGGCTGAGGATCAACAATAGGATGCTGGGGTCTTGTCTTGCCTAGCTTCTCCCCCCCCCCCCCCCCCCCCTTCCCCTTAGCTCTCAGTTACCCTTACAAAATCTATTCTATAGAAATTCGTGCTGCGTTTTTTGTGTGTGTGTACGTTTCTCGCTTACAAAACGCGCACTCGTTGAAGAGATTACAAATTGACAACAAAATATTACGAAATCAAAGAGCGCAATGACGAACTACATGTTTCAAACTCACCATAAAAAAAAAAAAAGAAAGATTAACACTAGAAGAAAAGCCGCGGACGAGAGAGGGAGAAAGAAAGAGCGAGAGGGAGTACCAATACCTACAAAAACGCATTCATTAAAGTAAAAAAAAAAAAGAAGCAATAATTGAATTTCCTTTACTAGCTTGTTTTTTCCCCCTGCTTTCTGTTGGAGCTTAGGTAAGTGTTCGCTCCAGCAGTAAGCATCTTCGGACGTGTGAGCTACATAACGATCATACCTACACACTTAAGCCCACGAAGGAACTCTTTCCCTCCCTCCGTGGTGGAACCACCGTATCGACGCTGCTGCTCGACGCCGCCTGCCGATTTCGGAAACGCCGTTGGAAGGGAGCTAGCTGCCAGACGAATTTACCCCAGACTTGTATTTGCTTCTTCCACCATTCACTTCCCCCTACCTTTTTCGACAGGTTCGAAAGCGGCGAAAGTTCGGAAGAGGCTGGAAATGGGGAGAAAGAAGAGGGGAGAGAACGAGAGACGAGTAGCAAACTGAGCGACCTTGTATGGTTCGGCAAAGGCACGCTCGCGCACCACAGCCCACGACGATGACTCAAAGCCTCCATCGCGCGCGAAAGACACCAGGAAGAGGAAGACCCCCGCTTGAAGCAAAACAAAACAAAAACAAGAAATAGTGAGTAAACACCAGGCTATCGCTAGAGGGCATTGCGCCCAAAGCTCCGTTCAGGTTCGTTTTACCAGAGAATTGCGATCTTAATTTATCCAACATTTCCGACGCACTTCCACGTTCCTAAACGAGTTAGGTTAAATAAGGTTAAGCGAGCGCAGTGGCGAGGCGTCTGTCCTACTCGGTAAAAAAGGTTCGTAGCGTCTGCGATTTTGAACCAACCGGGAGCTTTAGCGAATCGTTTTGGCGCTTCGATAACGACACCCGACAATACTACGACGCATACGAAAAGTGGCCGACGAAGTGTCGGGTATGGTTATCGAAGTTACCGGAGCGACCTACTAAAACTCCCTAATGTTCCGTCCGCACTCAGTACACTTTGCGGTACGCACGTTAACCAATCGCGTTGCCGGCATGTTTGTCTGTGGCGGATAGATGAAGCACGGTTACGGATTCGAGAAACACGGAGGGCGGACGTTCCATCGTAAGGGCAAACACAACGGATATAAGTTACAAGCTTGACTATACAAGCCGATCCCAACTCCGGCTATGGTCAACATCACCTATAGATAGAAAGAGAGAAAGTCGTAGCGCTTAGATTTCTACGTCAGATACTGGGGGCCAGCCAGGATCACCTGTTGGACACGATTGCTGCGACAGCGTTCGGTCACGACTCGTGTTCCGACTGACTAAGCGCGAGTTCGAGAGGAACGGTGGCACGTACCACTCGTGTCAATCATGTGCACCGCACCTCACGAATGACGTAGAAAAATCTGAACTGCGGTTCACTATTTAGAATTTTAAATGGTATTTTCTACGGCATGTCGGACCGCGGGAAAGGGGAAGGGGGGGGGGGGGCATTTAACATGCGCCAGACTCATTTGTATTCACGGGCACCATACAAAAAGTCTGTAAAGAAAAAAGAAAAAGAAAAAAAAACGAAGCAACTTTTGGTAACCGGACCGGCGTGAACTCCCCAAAAAACCATATCTTGCGCCTCGCGTGCGTGCACGCGCGAAAGAACGAGAGAGAGGGGGCGCAGACGCGTTACAAATATAGTAACGTCGTGTCGCGACCACAGCAGCAGCGGTACGCGAAAAACAGCCCCCGCAACAGCAAGCTGCTCCAACGACATTCCGGGATGAACGTCTCTTCGCGAAAAAAAAAACAACAAAGAAATAAAAATATATATATAAAAAAAAAAACCGAGACGTGTTCTAACCGCGCACTTGTCCCTCAAACGCCGGCAGTGTTTCCTGACAACTCACATCTCCCCCTCTACCTCTTGCATCGCATCTTCCTCTCAGCAATGCTTCGCTTTCGATCAGTGCAGTAAGCGTAGTCTCGTTCAACGTCGGAACGCGGTCGACCCAGATCGCTAAATAATAAATGCGCTCAACAAAAACACACACACAAAAAAAAGAAAGAAAAACGCCGGGTTGAAATCTCGAGCATCCAGGGCGTGAGACTTTGGACCGAACACGTAGGGGCAGAAACGCCAGACGGGCGTCAGCAGACGAGGCATGCAGCTTTTCGCCTGGCCTTAGTCCACAAATGTGCCTCGGCCGAAAGCCCCGGAGCAGACGAAAGAACTCGCTCAGTGTACTTGAAGGGCGACGCGTCGGCAACTAACGTGCCAACGGACAGCGATACCTGGCGTAACGCGATATTATACCGCGGATGTGCCTTCTATGGCCGCGGCTAGGTCATTTTACGCCTGAGCCTGTACGACCGAATCAACAGTGTATCGTGAGTGTTCACTCACTGGCGGCCATAGCTGTGTGTGCAGCTGCTGAGCGCCTGCTGACGGCAAGATTCCGCAATCTTTTTTTTTTCTTTTTTTTTTTTTTTGCGACGTGCATTTCTTATTATTAACATTGCCGGTCTTAGAATGCTATTATTGTGAGCTCGTTTCGAGCATGCGCTCTAAACATCGCCCTCAAATATTGCGTCCATGGAATACCCCCTGAGTCGGTGACAGGTTGAGAGTGCAGGGAAAACTCTTTTCATCTCTTTCCACTCGCAGCGAAAGCTGAAGAAGAGGCGACCGACTATTGGCGACACCAGCGGTTTCTAGAAGGTTTCTACCGTCGAAAAATCGCTTTGATTTCGTATGTAACATCGATTTTACGCTGCAGTGCAAGAAATTTATGGTGGTCCGCGTGGCTGAACGACGAAAACGACCTCCTTTCGTCCGCCATTTCGCCTGACCAGCGCGCCCCCTATAGCTCGCTGGAGTAGCGAATAGTTGTGGAAGCTTCGCAGAAGTCTTGTCACCAAGTCTTGTTTATGAATGTCGCGAACCTGCCGAGGTTCGAGTTCGAATGGGTTCTACAGTTTCGAACTTTTAGAGGAAGTTCGACAGTTTCGATGTTTAAGAGCAATGTTCGACAGTTTGGAACTTCTAGAGAAAAGTTCGACGGTTTCAAAGTTTTACACCAGATTTCGACAGTTCCGAACTTTTACAAAGTCGACAGTTTCGAACTTTTTGAGTAAATCTCGACTGTTTCAGACTTTTACAGAAAAGTCCGACTGTTTCGAACTTTTCGAGCAAAGTTCGACTCCTTCAAACCTTTAAAGCAAAGTCCGATTTACTTTCGACCAAAGTAGGATTATTATGCGCAAGCGCTGATTTTGAAAACGAGTTGATGCTACCTAGCGGAGGATGGGTGCGATATTTCTTGAGTATAATTTTGCAACTAACAAACTAACTAGATCCGCGCGCGCGCGCGCGCGCGCGCGTGTGCGTGTGCGTGTGCGTGTGCGTGTGCGTGTGTGTGTGCGTGCGTGCGTGCGTGCGTGCGTGCGTGCGTGCGTGCGTGCGTGCGTGCGTGCGTGCGTGCGTGCGTGCGTGTGTGTGTGTGTGCGTTTTACTGGGTGAAATACAAAATTAACTAGTGCACCAGTTACGTCAAGACAAATTCGAAACTTTTCCGTAAAAGTCGACCTTTTCAAAAGTCGACCTTCATCGATTTTTGCCAAAAGGTCGAAGGTTCCCGGAATTAGTCGAACCTCACGTTCCGCAAAGGATCCAACCAAGGACACGCATGCTTCAGGTTACCTCCTACTCTCCACCGACCAGTTTCCGAAAGAACCTCGCCGACATAACGCAATCGGTCTCCATTAATTTATTTCATCATGTACTATAAAAAAAAGAATATCAGTCGGCTATTTTTTATACATTTTTATATACCGGCGATTTTTTTTTTTTTTTGCGCTTTTTACACATTCGGGAGATCCTGACGTACGATTCGCACCACAAATAAATCTTAAGCTAGCGTAAGCTGCAAACCGTTGAAAAAGACCCAAAGTTACGCACGGCCGACTCCCTGCGCACTTTCCATTCAACAATAGTACCCCGTCGTCGAATCGTGGCCATCATAACGATAAGGAAAACATTCACTAACGCCTTCAGCGTCTCTGCCACAGCAAGATAAGCTTTCGCCACAAGCGGACGACGGACTTTTACTGCCTCTCGCGGCTGGCAGCAGCAACAGCAGCAGAGACGGAGTTATTTTGGGGGTAAAGATAAAAAAGAACGGGGGCCGCGTGAGTCAGGCTTACCGCTCTTCCTTATGAAACCGACACGGCCGGGGTTTCCGATAATCGGACTTACGACCTTGCCGAGACCTTCCACGATGCAGATAAGTTTCCCGGCGAGACACTGCTGCCACAAGGTTGCCAATCCGACGCGCGGACGGTATCCGAGTCCAGCGTGTGCCCGCCCCACCACTTCACCGACCGACATGGTTTATCGCGCGGAGAGGAAGTCCAGAACACACGCGTTATCGGTTTTCCGTAGTCATCCTTCGTCGAGTGAGTTGTAAACAGGACGATAAGCGCAGGTGAAAGTCGCTGTCGACACTTTTTTTCTCCCCTGCCGTTACCTTGGTCCTGACTGACAACACCGCGACAAAGTATAAAATGAAAAAAAAAAAAAAAGGTTCTTTAGTTGCGCTCAATACCAGAAATCAGCGAACGGTACCTGGTTGTGCGAATAGTGGACCGAATGGAATATAGGTCAGAGTCATCCCTATAGCCTCTGCGCTGTTTGATAAACTGGATGCCGTGGGCTTTCCCTTGCATTGTCTCGAGGTATAGGAACTACGCAAAGCCTTAGCGAGTAGTTCTTTGGACCAAGTAGGTAGCTTCTACAATGCTATAGGCCGCTGTGCAGTCTTCAAAACTACGTCCTTGCCATCGCGGAGGTCTTGGGTCGATAGGGTTAAAAAAAAAAAAACGGCAGAGAGAACGACGCTCTCGACGTCTTTGTACGTCAACTTAACACTCTGATGTCGTGCCACGCTGCGGTGGCGCCGCTGTTGGCAAGGCACGAGCGCAGACATTTCATCTAACGCGACTCTGGTTCCTGAGCATGCGCACTGCCCACGCAGATGTTGTAGACAAACGCAAGTTGTTGTTGTTGTTGTTGTTAAGCATTGCGTTAGGGAAATGTCCAGCGCAATAAGAGGTTACCCTGGAAAGATCAGGACACAAGCTCCCGTCTGGGCAGCAATCCCTTCCGCCAAAAGAAGCCATTGGGCGAATGTACCACGCACGCAGACAACGTAATCGACGCGCAGCCGAGTGAACTCGGACATCAACGATCGAACTGTATACGGAAACGCTGAGCGACCAAATAAAAAAGAAAGTAAAACAAGAAACCTACGAACGAAGATGAAGCAACGAAAGAAGCGTGACGTGGGTGTCCTTTTAATGCCGTCGCGCAAATCAAAGGCAATTAAGGCCGACTGGATACCGTCCTGTGATGTCATGCACGGTCGTGCGACGAGAATTAAGGGGAAGTTCGTCAAGCGCAGCCTATACGCTATATATCTGGGAAATAGCCGCATTCTTAAGGGTGCATACATCACAAATACGCGGAACTTGCAGAGAGAAAACGTGGCGACTAAGAAACCAAACCTCCCGCCGTAGCTGAGTTCAGACCTCTTGCGGAGGGCAGCGGCATGCAAATCAAATCGGTCACGGTTTTCTGTCTGTCCGACTCCGTTCACCGCTACGCACGGAACTCAAATTTCCTCTGTTTACGTGGCCACACATTTGACAGACGCAGCGGAGAAGGCACCTTGTAACTTCCGTCCGCGCGTCAGAAGATCTTCAGCAGGGTTCTATGAGTCCGCACACCTTCGGTCGGTCGTGCCAGATGCCCAGCATTGGTTTGGCGCGTAACCGCATCAAAGTTTACTTATTTGTTTTACTCCTCTTGCGTACCACCCTTTCACAATGTTTGTGTCCCTCCCCCTCCACCACTAGGCTGAGTAGCGCATTGGTCTATCCACGCGTTAGTAAACAATCAAGTACAAAGGCAAACAGAAGTTTCTAGGACGTCATTTGAGACTCCCAAGAGGTTCCTCTCAAGTTCGGATAGATTTCAAACATTACAGACCTCTCAAACTCTGAAAACAAAATGCCCGTCCTAATCAAAACCGGGCGGAGCGGAACTGCCCTAATGTGCTATCCGACGCCTTTAGGTTTGCGAACGGACAATACTGAGTGAGTGACAGATGGGTAAAAGTGTCTTGCACGCTACAAATATGAGCACCGCAATATTTCCTTTATTTCCGTTCCCGTTGCCCGTCGCTAGCACAGCCATACAGAAGAAGAAGAAGAACATATATATATGTAAAATCGCGGACGTCCGCACGAAGTACTTTTTGCCTGACCTGCATCTGCCACGCGACCGCGCATTGTCCGCCGCTGTCGACAACCACCTTATTGTCGTTGATTTAGCCGTAAATGTCGTTCTTTACTGGGGTCCCCCCAAACAGCGCCGCTTTCGCACGGTAGCCGTTAAAAAAGAAAGATAAGCACGGACTTCTACGCCGAGTTACTTCCTTCTCGTCGTCGTCGTCGTCGAGTTCGCACACTTTTGAACCTCCGCCGCGGATGACCCAAATCTCGCGGATGAGTATACGTATAATGGCCCGAGGTATCTACCTCGTTTCAGCTTACCGTGGACCACGGGGAATGCTACGCGCCATCCAACTCACTCCAATGTCGCGCGCGCGTCACGTGATCTTAGAGAGGTACGCGGTAGCGACGCGCGGGACGCGTAGTCACGCGACACCTTCACGGCGCCGGATTGGCTGGAAAGGCTCGTAGCGCCCGCTGCGGTCCATCGTCAGCTGGAGCGGGGTATAAAAAAAGTGCGGCAAGACGTATAGATCGCGTACGGTGGCCTGATTTGTACCTCCGGGCGACAGCTCTAACGGGAGTACAAATTTATTGTCAACCTTTTTACGTTCTTTGTTGTTGTTTCTTTTTTTTTTTTTTTCAGGGCAGTTTTAAGCGATGGTCATTAAAATCGAGGGTTCATCTGATCCTTTTAATCACCCTTTTTTTTTTTTTCTTCTTCAAGCCCGTCGTTTTAAGTTGGGCAGTTCTCACAATGTCGTTGCCGCTATCCACGAAAGGGCGGTTGGCCGGTCGCAAACTGAGGTTAACATTTTTTTTTCCTTTTTTTTTTGTGTTAAGCCAAGGAAAGGCACTTGGCAGTGGGCACGCCCCTGCAGTGAAGGACTGAGGATTCATTTTGACTACCGGGGTTTGTGGGGGCGGGGGATGTTTCGACGAGCAAACAAAAATCCCGGCTACACGGCGCCGTCTCCGTAATAACCTTCCGTCAGACTGTGGGTATCCCGGCCGGGATTCGAACCCGCCACCTTGGGGATATCCGCAGGACGGCTCTCTGCGGCATGCTAAGGTCACTTCAGGTGGAAGCAAGACACCAGGCAATATGCAAACCAGGGGGTGTTCTGTTGTTGGAAGGTATAAAGACGAAAAACAGCGTTACGCAGGGAACTGAATGGGTGCATGCAATACGTTGTTTCAGAAAGAAAAGGTGATGAAAGGGTACATGAAGAAATATGCGCGTCTTGCCCAAGTCATATGTCCTATTTAACTTACGTATGACTTCAAAACTTCGGTGAACGACCAAGCTTACGTTGGAACAGTGAATTCATATCTTGTGAATTTTGCAACTCTAAAATGTAGAATGTTAATGTTTTCCTATGATAATCATTACAGCCTTAGTACAGCAAGGCAACCTCTCCCTAATCATTGAGGTTCCAGTACAGTAGAGCAAAGTTCCAAGTTTCAGTACTCACTTAATTATTAGATACCACTAAACCTTCAGTACAGTAGAGCCATGTTCATCGTGTTGTGTATTTGTGCTCTCTTGCCGCTGTCGCCCTGCAATGGCTCGCTGGCCTCGCCAAACTGCGCTCACAGCTTTGTTAGCAAGGGAGACCAGTGTATGTTTACACAGCCGGAGGTTGGTCAGCGCCAATGGGCGCCTGGTGACTCAGCTGTAGACGAGGAATTCAGCCAGTGCAGTACAACCGCCAGCCTGGGGTCTTTAGCGTGCACCACGCGGTAGCGATACACTACCGCATACCGGTATACGATGCTCTATGAAATTTCAAAAAAGGTTTTAGTTCCCCACTATTTTGTCTCGGCAGTTGCGCTACAGGGCCGGGCAGCGAGGTCGGCGTCACGCTGCTTTCCCGACGCAGGCGTCGGCTTTCGCGCTTGCATGATGAAGGTGCCATCGACGATGGAGTTTATGTAAACGACTGTGGCATTTTGTTTTTGTCTGCGCCTGTACACCCACTCCATCTTTCGCGCTATGCATACATACGGCGAGCCTCGCAGCTGCTGTGGCAGGTGCAAGGGGAAGTGGAAACCCAGCACCGGCAAAGCTGGTTATTTATTGCACGAGCCGGAGGAAAAAAAAAAAAAAAAATCACGATCCGGGGATACTTTTACCAAATGCACGGTAAATCTTTACATTAGCTTAAGAGCCTCCCGTCCACTTTTATGTTAATTATTAATTTTGCTCGTATTGTCTTTCCACTGGTGACGGTGGCGAATCACGTGTCCTCTCTACCAAGTTCATACTTACTTTTTTTTTTGTAGACAGCAAAATTACGTCGCGGATAATCAAGCAGCCAAATAATGACAGTTACGGCGAAATACGCATGCGAAATACACTGCCAACTTTTTCTTCCACTTGAACAAAACCTGACAAAAAAATCATGCGTTTCTGAAGAGTCGAAATGCTTTTCTTTTGTGTCCGCAAGAAAACTTTCGTTGTTTGTGCAAATAGCGGGCATAGGTGGGCAACAGAGCATTTATCGATTCATGCCACATAAATATCAACATAGGATGGTAACTATCCGAAAAAAGAGCCGCTGGAAACAAATATCTTCCACCTTGAAAAAAAAAAAAATAAATAAGAAGCAATGAAAACAACTTTTCTTTTCTCGGTTCTTTTTTTTTTTTTTTTTTTTTTGCATAGTCAGAGGGAAATTAAGACAAAAAGTTAGTCTTGCAGCTTGACCAGATCGACCTGCCACCTTGTCACACGAGGTCACGGACAGATGACCACTCTGTGCCCTTCGTGTTTTTATTCTTTAAAAGTAAAGTATTTCATTCACAACACGCTCGTATCGATTCAACTTCTGCGTAGTTGAGATACCGATCAGATTTCCGTACTCCAAAATGAGGTACGAGTTGGATCCCCCCAACCCCCGAAAATAGTAAAGGATATAGAATAAAACATTTCTCAATCTTCCACCTCCCTCTGTCAGCTTATTATAAAAAAAAAAAAAAGTGTAAAGTGTGTAAAGTCTGTGGTGAAATACACGCGCTTGTTGTATGTTTTTTTTTTTTTTTTTTTTTGCATTCTTTCGCAACTTGTTCTTAAACACCACTTTCCCCTGGGGAAAAAAGCAAACGACTAATGAAACAAAAAGAGGCCGCCCACGCGGCCCACTCCTTGCGTGCGACGTTTTGGAGAAACCACTAAAACAGAATTCCACGGGCACTGGTCCAAGAGCAACTAAGTCAAAGTCAAAGGCACGCGCTCGCAGAGAGAGAGAGAGAGAGAGACTGCCTTCCCTCCCCTTCGCGAGATACTTATCCTCGAAGCCAAAACAAAGGCGAGTCAAAACCAGATCCAGAGACGAAGCCATATATTCCACTGAGAGCTCAAGTGTCACTTCGTGAAGACAGCGAAGAGAGCGGCGCGAGAATATATCATGTTTTCAATGTCACACCTAAACTCGCAGAGGCGAGGTTTCGACATCGCATTCTTTTAAAGAGACAGCAATATCTTAGTTTATATTTTGTTTAAGCTATACGGCCATTCCAAAAAAAAAAAAAAAAAAAACAGTTCGGCGTTGTGATATTACGGCCTTGTTAAGAGAGGGAAGCACGCACTAAACGCACCAACACCTAAAATGGCTGCTTCCAGAAACCCTTTTCTGTGAGAGCCCGTATGGGGCAGCACCAAGAGTCCAAATGTTTCACGACAGTTGTTTCGAACTTCCAAACAAACACTACGGTCTGTGCAAACGCATGTAAAGGTTAATATGTACTCCCCTTTAGGGCAATACTCCTGCCATCTATACAATATGTCAGTAATCATCGTCTTTCGTAGCCCCCTTTTCTTTCTTTTTTTCTTTTTATTCTTTCTTACTACGTCATATCCTTTATTTTATTCTTCCTTGTCTCGGGGTTTAAATTATGATCTTAAATTATGACAATGCGCGCCGTCTAGTAGCTGCTGCGCCAATGATCCACTAAATGGATAAATGCTAACGGTTGTACTTTTTTTACATACATATAAGGGGCGGTAGCTTGCGCCCCCTAGAGCCAAGAAAAGGCGACCGCCAGTGTTGCGTCACGGGGTTTTCAAAAGGGCCTATACCACAAGATAGGCGAGCAAAAACAAGCATCACATAGGCGATCCCTTGACTGCGTGCGTCAACCAGGTCGTGAAAACGACATTTTCAAAAAAGCACGAGAGCAAGGCTAGCATAACCTCCTTTTCCTAAACGGTGCTCGCTAATGACCATAGCTACCCGCGGACAGCCAGTCAGCTACAGCGACGAGAATTGGGTAGCCCCCAAAACGCTCGTATACCATCGGCTACATATATTGCACGCGTCTCACCCAACGCATCGGGAGCGGCGGAGGTGCGGGGAGTGGCGGCTTTTATCAAAGGATGTGGCTACTCCCGTATCAAGGGCACTTAAACCTACCCTCTCTCTCAGTCTCAATAGCGTCGCCTCTTCGAATCTCACGGGGCAAACAATAAAACAAAACAAAGAAGTAAGCAAATGAAAAATACAGAATAAGCGCGCAGGTCAGCGAACACTATGGGCCAATAAACATATATAGAAAACCAGCCGACAGAATGAAGGGACCTTGAGGCGGCGGGTAATGCACAGCCGAGGGAACCATTAAAGGGCTTCGAGGGGGCGCATACGCGTTCCCCGGATGAAGGCATTGTTGCGCAACCGAACACCTGCGCGCCAGCAAGAAGGAAAGGGTCAGCCAGCGAAAAGGTCAAACCTCGGCTGTAATTGAGACGGATTCGATAATAAATAATCTCCACCTTTTTCGTCCGCGCTGCGGATCCCATGTTTTTGAGAGTGCGTGTGCGTGCGCAAGGGCGCATATGCATGCGTGTGTATGTGTGTGTGTTTTCTGGTTTTATTGCGTAAGTCATGCCATTCCTCTCTACCGTTTATTTTTTATCGCTTTAATCGATACGCATGCTTACCTTTCCTTTCGAGTTACGCGCATTTCTATTTGTTCGTGTTTTCAGCGCATGCACACATATACGGCCTTGAAAGGCGGCGAAGAATTAAAAAAAAAAATGGGATAAAAGAAAGTCGGAGGTCGAAAATAGTATCTCTGCCGTGGGCGCCCGCTGCGATTCGGCGTGATTGAAAAACAACTAATGGCCGCGGCGCGGAACGTAAAAGGGGGCGGCCTCGCAAAAAAACAAGCGTGTCGAAATAAGCTCTCTCCCTTGCAAGGAGATAGGAGACGGACAGGTTAGACGACGATACACGCCCAATTTCATCGGCACGCAACGTCGCGGAACAGCGGAGAGACGGAACGTTCAGCGACGTGAGAGCGAGGCGAATCGCGGCAATAGATGTCTCTCCGGCAGCGCAGGTAAGATCATGTCGAGGCGCGTCGAGACAAGCCAAGATCTCTGTCGCGCGGCTGCACGAGGACGCGGCACGTACCAGACATGTACACATCCCCCCCCCCCCCCCCCTTTCTCAAGAAATAAAAAATAAATAAATAAAAAGTCACCAAATACAGTTACTCGACAAAAAAAGTTAAATACGTTACTTCTTACTGATTCTCAAAAGAAACACGCTACTGTACCTCAAAAGTAGCGAGTTGCTTTCTCGTTTTACTTTGACGACCAAATAAACAACTGCTTCTGTTTCGAGGTTTATTGTTTTTCTTTTCACTAGTTGCATTTAAGCGGTAGCTGCCTCTCGAAGTTCTCATCAGTTACGTTTCCCCGATTCATCGAGAATACATCTTCAGCGACACGGAAGCGTCGTTCTACTGACGCGCTCGAAGAAACGGCAGCGTTCTGCTTTAGGAAGAGCCGGTGAATCTGAAATTTTCCTCTCTCTCTCTCTTTTGTTCTCTTTGCTTCTGAAGCTCCAAGTTGACAATAAGAACCGTGCCTTTCCGTATTAGGAACCTCCGGAGTGCTAGAGCGACCCGGAGGTTGCTTTAGCAACCTCCGGGTCGCTCCACGGACTAGGCTCCAACACATGCAGCATGCTCCCAATGGTACCTTTGGCAGGCGTTTAGTCGTTCGGTGTTGGTGAAGTGAGCACGAGTGATTGGAAGCCTGCCAAAGAGAGCCTCGTGTGCATGATGCTCGTGTTTGAGCACAGCCTCCTTTATTGTACAAAGCGGCTTTACTACGGTTGATCGAATGCCATTTTATCGAAGCACGTTTTAGAGAATGGGCACGTTTTATCGAAGCACGGTTTAGAGAAAGCAGAGCAACAGTTTAGAGAAACGCCGTTTATCGAAAAGGAGACGTTTAAAAAAAAAAAAGGCTGTCCTACTTTTCGCGTGTATCACTGGTGCGCGTGTTAAGCCATGTCCCCCGCTGCGTTCCCGCCGCTTCGCGGCAGCAGTCTGCGGCGGCTGATTAAAAAAATGTTAACTCACCCGATTTACCCGCACACGCCGCTTCGCGGCAGCCGAATTCGCTAAAAGGAGGCTCACCGCCATGTTCTCTAAACTGGGTTCTCTTTAAAGGCGTTCGATAAACCGGGGTCGGTAAAACGGCGTTCGCTAAAACGAGCATCTCCAAACCGCATGCCTCCGCTACAAGCCTGTCAAATCGCGAAAGAAGCTGGTTTGAGGCTTGTCACTGTCTTGTTTCTGTTTGTCGCTTTACTGGGAATCGGGCATTTTCGTTGCAATACTGTCATGCTGTTTAGTTGTTTTTCGGGCGCTCTATCTGTCTTTGTCGTAATAGACGCATACTCAGGTCAGAATTAAAACGAGGCTGTTTAAACGTTGTTGAACGCGTTACTCCTCAAAAGTAACGAAATACCGTTACTCGATACATGACCTTAAAAGTAAGTACGTTACTCGTTCCTTTTCTAAAAAAAGAAGTTACTAAATACGTTACTCGTTACCAAAATATATAACTAGCTAGAAGTAACCCGTTACTAATAACGCGTTACGTACTCCGTATTTCTTTAGCATGGCTCAATTTTTAAAGAAGCTCTGGTCCATGCTACGGATGCAAACCCGACTTTAGCACCCGCTCTTTGAAATACGTTTGGCACGTCGGGGTATACGAAATAGATACTCTGTGGCACCGGCAGGCGTAGAAAAATTTCGGATCGAGTGTTGCAGCTCACAGAGTCACGACGGCGTCGCTTCTCCGAATAGATCGATCTCAGCAAGCATTCGGCGCATGCGTGACGCCGCCATAACCTTAGTTCGCAGGAGACAGGCAGCAGTGCATAAGACGGCTCATGCCGCCTCATGCTCCACACGCGCAGAGCTCCAGCGAGGTTGTCGCACGTGCAGAAAGACTAAAGATCCCTTGATGCATTGCGGCAGCGGTGGCGTAGTCAAACTGGCTGGTGAGATCGGTCTATTCTTGGTTGGTAGTTTTTCAGAGGTGGCAACCAGTTCGTCGAACGACGTTTCATCGACACGCGATGTTTCGTCGGCAGATCGTTTCACCGACAGGTCACATTAGGTTTTTTTTCTGTACGGTTGGGCCACGTGTGTGGCCCACCCTACAGCGTGCGATTCGCGTTACAAGTGTCGATGAAACGTTAATGTCAACAAAACGTGTGTCCATGAAAAGTTGTTTACGAAACATGTTTCGACTAAACGATAGGGACCCGCTTCGCAGAAAGGAGCAGAAAGACCGGCAACGCACTGTTCCTGTTGCGTCGCGTTTTGTACATATTTACAGACGACTAACGCGCACTCGAATACATCCAGATAGGTACTGATTTTCCCATTGCACAATAATAGAAGTTGCAAAGCGACGACGTGCTGTTCCTAGCCTTTTCTCGAGTGATAAGATCCCTTCGGTCCGTCGTAAGGGACGCCATTACACACAAAATAGGGATCCTTTGTCCAGCTTCAAAATAGCAACATCGCCGCTAGAACGACACCGAGATTCCCAGACCAGACTGCGCGTGAAGGTGATGGAACAGGCGGAAATTGAAGACGGCAAACGCGAGGCAGCCAGTCTAAACAACCAGGCAGACGACAAGACGAGAAATAGCGCGGGCCCAGAGCCAATGAGAGGCGAACAACAAAAGAATAAGGCAAAGGAGAATAGAGGAAGTCCCCTCGACACGGTGGCGCACAAAAACACACACGAACTCGGTTGCCGAACACCTCAACTCTTCTCTTTGTTCTCCGAGAGCCTTAAATTTAGAGTGACCCGTTTGTATCGCGCGGTACCCGACGATGCTCACCATGCAGTGAACTCGGTCTGCCCCCGCTAAATGACGGCGCCTGATTTCAAGCTCTCGCTATTTTCGATTGGGCCGAACGTCGTCTGAGGTGTGTGGTCTTTGTAAATGTGGTCATTTATCACTATGGTCATGGGCGGGACGCGAACGGCACGGAGGTCTTTCCGTTGCCTCGGCTCCAGCGCGAGCTGTCCACCCTCGAGGATGCTGCTACGGCGTCTCGTGAGACTCGAGCGTGCACGCGCAGCAAAAGCACGACGGAAAGCAACGACCGCGTCGATCTCGGTAACTTGAACTTAATAACGTTCCGTAGTTACTTTCGCAGCTCTGTTCGTACCATCTACGACACCAAACCCATCCGAGAGTCCTAACTATAGGTTTCGACGGCTACTTTTAGTGACCCCCTGCCTTGTCCGTCGTGTCTGTATTTTATGTGGAACGGTTGCCCAACACGGTCGGCTAACCATGTAAGCGCCACGTTCCGGGCGACACAGTATTCGAGAAGGGGACGCGAGTCGCATTCCAGAGCTTGTTTGTTCTGCGTCCTCCGGGTGTGGCAACGTCCCAGCACAAGCCCCATGTAGCCGTGCGCTCGAGTTTCGACACCGAACTGTCAGTTTTCTTTTGCACGCCGACACGAAACGTATGGGAGGAGACTTGCAGAACACATAGTAACCGCCTGAAAGAACAACAAAACTGCTTGTCTCTTTGGTATACCCCAAAGGCGCTTTTAAATCCATGGCATTTACACTCTTACGTGACGTCATGGTGTCCTCTTACGTCACTGTGTAACATAAGGCTACATCCCAAACGCGAACACGAAACTGATCGCCCTATAAATGTTTTATATATTTAAAGCTTTTTAATACATTTAAAAGCACCCACTGCCAAGATTCAGAATATATGGGTATCGCCTTCCGCCTCTTTCTTTTTTTCTTATCGTTTGGAGGGAAAAAATCTGCCATGTCGACAACGGAAAAGGAATCCACGTGTAGAGCTCAACGAAAAACAAATTAAATAAAACACGAGGAACTAAATTTCCGTCCCAGACAACCTTGGAGGAGAGCGGAGACTAAGCGACGAGAACTTCAGGCCGATGTCGATTTCCTCTTGCAGTGTAGCTAACTGTCGGTTGAAAGCTAATAAAACGAAACGTCGGTGAAGGTTTTCCGGGGAAACCCTGGAAAGAGCTCGGCTAGAGCTGTCAATCCAAGATTCATTAAACTTAACGCTCAAAAAAGAAATGTGCGAAGTCATCAACAGGGTAGGTCGAGTCATGCTTTCCTGTGGATTACCTAATATTTCTGAACTACTAGTTTGTTCCCACTGTTATTTAGCAATACTGCATACCTTGTTTTAAATCTTTCTGAACTATCGTATAGTTTGTTCCCACTGTTGCTTATTAACTACGGAATACTTTGAGTCACTATTGTATTTGTTTTCCTAGTTTATATTTTTCTACTCCCTTCCATCACACTCGCCCCGACGGCAAAATAGACACATAAATAGCTCTCTCACATCGCTCATTCGCACTATTCGATTTTAAGGTAGATTACCCCCTTCGCGTCCCATAGACAACTTCTAAGAAAACAAAAAAAAAAGAAACGTTCGTTCTCTCCTCTACTTCTCGGCACGTCCCTACCCCTCTACCCATCCGTACCCAGGTCACGGCAAAGTGGCGCACACAGCCCAAAAGTCTCGTCTTCGTTGTACCCGCTATCCTCCCAGGTTTCACCTTAGGATGGACCGCAACGGACGCTACCAACACCCACCAGGAAATACCACGTGATGCAGCGCCCGGCGCATCGCTGCGCCCTCGCGAAGAACACGTGACGCTCATATGGCATTGGATTGGCTTCGATGACGCCCATAGCGTCCTCCGTGGTCCACTGTAAACGGAAGCAGGGTAACACCGCCTACTGAACGGCGGAATTTCGCTCCGTGCGGCCTCCGCGTGAAACGCCGAACCAACTTTATCCCGTCCTTTTTATCAGCGCGCTATAGCAACGGAGTTTTAGGTTTCCTTTTTTGCGTTTGCGGCATTTGTTTTCGGCGCCGCCGCTGCCTCCACGGCCAGGGTCGATAAGCCATCTCCGCAGCACAACCCGAGCGAACGGTTCCAAGGTCAAGGACACTCGCCCTAATTTTGCCTTTCTCTCCGTTTGCTTCTTCTTTAGAAGTCTTTAGAACTTTTGTTTGTTTGTTGTTGATAGAGGTGATCTCATGCCGGGTCGATTGAAACAGACTTTTTTCCAAGGACCCGTTCTTGCTATCTCTGTCGGGAGAGAACAGGAGAGCAAAATACCGCTCTCCGATTTCTCATCGAGAGAGAGATGAAAGAAGAGGCTCTCGGAGAAACGGTCCTAAAGAGACACAGCGTTGGCCAGTATATATACAGTTTCTCTTATCGAACGGGAATGGGACGAACCAAACGGCATTTACGGCGAACGCCCTTCCCCCACTACAGCCAAGCGCAAGTATGTCCTCCTAAACACCTAAAAAAAAAAAATCGAGGAACAACATGAAACATTCACCGAAAAGACTTTTGGAGAAAAAACAAGCGGCAGCCTAGAGTAGCGGTCACACTGTTCATACATCATACAAAACAGATCTTGGCTTAGAAGGGCAGGACGAATTGTATGTTTTCGTCTTTTTAAAGTTAGGCTAGGTGGCACAAGCTACCGCCCGTTACAAAGTGTATAGTCATTTTCATCTATCCATCCAAAAGACAGTCTGCAGACACTGTCTAAAGCGTGTTTCTTCATTGTGTAAAGGTCCTAATGTTCAGAGATGTTCGAAGCATACATGTATGTATGAGGCAAACGTGCTTCGAACACGATGACAATTCTGTCATCGTGTCTGTAGAGAAACTCCGTGTTGTCCTTTGCACGATGTGCGCGCAGTGCGACAGCGACTCCAAGGACACCGTCCCTCCATCGCCAAACACTAGGCGACACAATAATAATCGATTCTTATACCCGCAACATAATTCGCCACGAGATAGCGTGTGAAGAAATGGACTCGTCCGTAAACACCTGCCCGCTTCCATATCGCCTCGGATTCCCCGAAACCCGCAGAAGCTGCCCACGCGTCAGCATTCCAACGCACGGCGTATGCTGTATGTTGCAATGTTGAGGCGCGTGCATGTTGCATGAAGCCTGTATGATGTATGAGGTGTATGCTATATGATGCGCGTATGTTGTTTGTATGAAGCGTGCATGTTAGAATGCATTCCAACATAGATGTACGAAAGTATACGGCCTCTGGGCGCCGCCATCTTGCTCCTGCGTCTATATCATCGTCTGATAGCCAATCCCTGCTAAGGCGGGCCCAGGGTTCCCACACTGATGCCGTCGTGTCGGCGCACTGCCGTCAGGTGGCGCATCTGGCGCCAGGGGATTAAGGTCCCTCTATACTATAGAGGGACTTTACAGGGGATGCCCCACCAATATGTAGTCATTTCGCTAGTTTCAACTAATCCCTGCATTATTAAATATATTGCGAAAAAAAAAAGTTACTGCGAGCTTAGTTTTTTATTACCACGATTCTCTTACTGAGTGACCATGATTCGAAAAACATCGATGAACCGGAAAAAAAAGTCGCAAGTGCGCGATGAAACGAGGAGTTCGTTCGCAAATAATCTACACGCACGCCGAGGAGACAGGGGCATGGGATTTGTGGGCTCGCGTACCGCATCCTCTGCAATGCGGTACACATACACGAGTCCTTGAAGCGAGCGTTCGTGCAGACCTGGCATTTAATACGCGGAGCTTCGTTCTCGTGCTTGAACTTGCGAGCCCCATGTAGCCGAAACCGATCGGCAGAAAAAACTCAAAGGTCGACGCTGCAGCATAAATAAGGCCGTAATGTAGGGCGGTATATACGCCCATGCGAGAAAGCGCTGCTTCTGAATCAGCGCAGTGCCAAACAATAAGAAAATGCGATGCTGACACGCCTCCGCAAGGCCGCAAAGCAAAGTTGTTGCCTTCGTAAAAAAAAAAAAAAAAAAAGAAAGGGACAACAGTTTAGAAAAACGAAAGAGGTAGGATTGAGGAGATGAAGATGGTGAAAGTGAAAGAGATGATAGAGTCCGTTCTGCATGTACTGCAGGAAAAAAAAAAATAAACAAATGAAGAGTGAGGAGAAGAACCGGTTCTTAAATAGCTCATTGGCTTGTTCGCGTCAGTGAATATTCGTATATCGAGGTATCAATCCCAGGCTACTGTCGAGTAGTGCAAATCGTAGGTTAGTATAAACCACCATAATAGAGAAGTCGAATAGGCACTGTTTGCATTACGGCCCCCGGCCTGTTTCCCCGAGATGACACTAAATGCAGGGAGCTCGTGCGCCGAGCCGTCCCTATCGATGCACTGCCCCGTCACTGACAAGATACGGACGGGCCTTGCCTTGACACAGTTTCGGAGAGTGCAATGCGAAAACGGTCACGCGAAGGGTACACACGGAAAATAACCGTGGTTTGCGCGGCAAGGTCGACAACGAGGACTGGGCGAACCTGTCAAGGTTCGACTTTGACTAAGTTCGACTGAAGTTCGACTGTGAATCGATTGCAGTTGGACCGTAGACCGAATGAAGTTTGACTGAAGTTCGACTGTCCAAAAGACGAACTTCGTCGAACTTTGCTAAACGTTCGAAGGTTTGCTGAACCAATCGAACTTCGCAGTCAGACGAAAGTTCGCAACACGCGTAATAACGAGTATTTTGATGCACGAGGCCCGCTTACCAACCGGAACTGCCGCTGGTGTGGTTTTAGCTCGCGCGTGGCACGATCCGTCGACCTTTGTCGAGTCCACAAGGTCCACAATTCGAGGAAGCGGACTTGGCGGATCGGCTAAACGGCTGGCCATTATACACCCATACAATGTTGCGATGTAAATGAACGACGCCGAGGCGGGATGGCGTGAGGCTAAAAGTGGGTCACGAGGGAAAAAGCCTGGCTCTCCGCAAACTGAAAACCAACGTAAACTGGAGAAAAGAAGGGGAAAGAAACGTCAGACGAGAGCGGAAAGATTGTACCGACATCGTAATTTGAAAGAAGCGGCTTTCTCTTCCTTTTCCGGGAAACGTTATCC
Source organism: Ixodes scapularis (assembly GCF_016920785.2). Classification (NCBI taxonomy): domain Eukaryota; kingdom Metazoa; phylum Arthropoda; class Arachnida; order Ixodida; family Ixodidae; genus Ixodes; species Ixodes scapularis. The sequence goes on along the minus strand of NW_024609880.1, from coordinate 48,111,015 downwards.
ATGACTCAGCAAGAAGCGGTTGCCCTTGGGCGTTTTGAGCCCACCCCATCTTGAGACGTCCAGCTCGGCCTCTGCCGCGGAGACACTCGATCGACGGATGTCTTCTAGCAGTACGATAGAAGCGGCTTTCAGTTGTGCTGTATGAATTGCGTATAGTCCTCCGCCTTCCGTGATGCCTCGATTGCGAGACCGCATTCGGAGCCCGCACAACTCCAGTTCGTTGAAGCTAGAAGGTTTACGTTGCGGTCAGTCCAACTGAACGGCATCCCTATTCACAGGATTCGTCAGAGGAGAAGAACAATGAACTTTGGTCGGAGACTGGAGACACGTCAGATGCACCTGCGGGTGCGCGAGGGGCGACGACGCTCATTGTTCGCTTTGATTGGAGGGAGACGAAGGCTAGAGAGGCGCTAAGGCCTTAGCGTCTACCCACTAGTCCCTCCAATCAGGGCTCTCGGCGCTCTGACGTCCACCGCACGCTCTCATATCCTTCCCTCCTTCAGTTTCTCTCCGTAGAGCTCTCCGTGACTCTTAGTCAAGTGGACGGCGCCAACAGTTCGAAACCTTAACCCGTACACCGCACACTAAACGGAGTGTCGTTGCAGAGGAATGACCAAGGGTCCGAATGCAGGCGCTGCTTACGAGGGAACCGAGTTGCTTTATGTTGCTATACACGAGGTATGTGCACCAGCGCAGAAGCTCACCTTGCGAAGGGTCTGGGCTCGACGTTGTAGTGGTCGGCGATGGGGTCGGTCCTGACGGTCACTTTCACCGGACACGTGGCCTCGGTGAGAAAACCCTTGGCGTTGGCGCCGTTCTTCTCCATCTCACTGCGGAGCAAACAGACACGGCAACGTCAGCCAGGGCAAACGAGGCGCATATCGAGAAAGGGAAACGGCGGAAACAACTTCAACCGCCAAAATAAATGCTGCACGTGCGTGGAAGCCCGACAATGGGACTTGAAATCGCACTCTCAATGAGGAGGCTATGTCTCAATTCGCCAACGGTGGGATATACATACGCACGTCTCAGGCACTTAGCCAGTATTTTGTTTCGGGAGGGAGGGGAGGGGGGGGGGGGGGGGGGGGCGCCCATGACCAAATGCTGTGTGAGGGGGAGGGGGGACTGGAGGTCCCAGCAAAATGGAAGATTACGGGGGGGAGGGGGGCGCGCCCCATGGACCCCCCCCCCCCCCCCTGACTACGTGCCTGACACGTCTACACGTGCGGTCTGGGGGCGCTCCCATTTTGCGGTCTGCGTGCATAGTCTCATCTTCGAGCCTCGCTAAATCGTGCACGCGCTTGCAATATTTGCCTATAATCAAAGCCTTTCCACACCCACAGTAGCCAGACTAGATTTGAAAGCAGTTGCGTAAAAACGCAAATTTTTTGCATAAAAAAAGAAAAGTCAACGCAAGTTTTGAATTACAAAAACTTAAACTAGCCACAAAGGCTACAAGCGCAAGTCGGTGGCTTTGACTGGTGCTAACCGCTGCACGAACATTCGTGCAACCGAGATGCGATCAAATACACTGTGTATGTAGAATTGGCGGTTATTAATAGAAACCCTGCTGCGCTAAACTATACACGTTCTGAAAAATTACCCAATCATCCAGGGGCATACTGAGACTCGTGGAGGCCGGAAGCTTCTGGAGGCGACATGACGCCTCCAGAAGCAACTCCATCGGTGGAGGGACACCCCTCACCGCTGACCAAAACAAAGAGACGCTATTGGTCAGCTCTCCTTTTCGCCCAATGGCGTCTCTTGGTTTCGGTCATCATTGGGGGCGTGTCCCTCCACAAAGGCACTGCACGTGCTCGCGTCTAAAGCAACCTCAATAACTGTTCAAAAACAAAAAATCACTTGGCGCGCGCGCGCGCGCGATCGCAAACAGATTTTTTGAGCGCTTGTTCGTGAATGCCTTATTTTGGGCATTCACTTCGAAGCTTTCACGCAAATAATGCAGGCGCGTGAAGCAAGTGTACGTGAGTTCCCAGAGTGTTCATTATGCTTGTAGTTTGGCAAAAATCTACTACGCTATATTTTATTATCTTGAACGTCGATTACGCTATTGAGCATGAACGAGTTCGAAATCAGGAAAGATAAACGCCGATAAAATTAATAATGACCGAACAACTAAAAAAAAAAAAGAAAGAAGAAAAGACGATTTGGTCCTGAAGAAACTAATGTCCCAACTTAGAAGGAACTCGTAAACAATCTTTTCCTACTTGAAACACAAAGGCGGTTCATGTTCAGGACAACAGCTAAAAAAAAAAGAAAAGAGAAAAGCATTTTCTTAAGAATAACATGTTAAAAAGTCCCGGCCAAAGAACCCAAGCTGTCCCCCGGCTTCAGGGTTACCATGTCCACCCAAGCTGTCGTTTGAAGCGCGCACACACACAAAAAAAAAAGGAGCGTGAACAAGGCATGAATACGTTCAAGCACGAGGAAATTGTGGTTGCAACATGAGCACTCGTATCAAAGAAGTATAATGCGAGCTCTGAGCTCTCCATAAAAACCTTAATACGCTAAGATTGAGCGGCAGGCAAAAACTCATAAAAAAGGTTAAAAAAAAAAGAACAAAAAACTACCGCATAATTATTTTTTCCTTACTTACTACGCACTACAGAATTCCGACCGCCTTCGGGAAGAAAAACATGCTCACCGCGCACAGGCGAAAAACAGCCGCGAAAATTATTTGCGAGCGTTTTCTTGCAGTTGATAGAAAGTAAGCATTATTGGTATTACTATCTACACGCCTTGTTTGCACAAAACCATTTCCCCTTCGCTCTGTACTACTAGAGCAAAGATCCCACAACTACATCCATCGCACCCAATCAAATCAACCACGTAATTCACGGGGGGACTACGTCACACCGCACCCTTTTGTCGCGCCAGCGTTTCTCGCCGACCGATGCCTCGCGCGCACACACACACAACGCCAAGAGACGGATTTAGCACATATACGCACCGCACAAGATCCGACACCGCTCAAGTTCGACACCTCCCGACGACGTGAAAGCGTCACCAGCAGAAGGGATGCGACGAACGGGACAGGTGAACACGACGTGGAGGAGTACGACTAAAAGAAGCACGGCGTGAAGGAGTCTACAACTAAAAGGAAAGACGATCGAACACTACGAGGGGGTGGAAACGGCAGGAGAGACGACGGGAGGGCAGAAGACGCCGACGCGTCGGTCTCGAGACGGCCTCCCCCGCTGCCGCGAGCTCGCAAAAGGAAAGCGGTCGACGGGAACCCGGGTTTGAACACCGGGGAGAGGCTGTCGGAGAGCGCCCTCTAGACGAGCAGAGCAGAAGCGAGAAAGGGGTGCTCGTTCGCGGTTATTTTGGGGGGTGCCGCTGTTTGTCGGAGGCTCCGGTCTAAAACGGAATGCGCCCTCCCGCTGGGTGGAAGGAAGCGAGGTTTGAGGAGTCTTCGAACTGCCGCGCGGGCGCCGACGAAACGCAAACGCGGGGTTTCGGTCTCGCGCTGTTGCGGCGCACAGCCTTCCTATTTGGTCGGAGCTTTTCGTAACGCGCAGAACGGATGAGGAGGTGGGGCTCCTTCCCTCAAAGAGAGCCTCGACAGAGTTTTGAAGTAAGTTTTCTGTAGAGGCGCATCAGTCGCTGGCGCGAGTGGCGCTCCGTTTCAGATGGAAGTCAATTTATTGTTGCGTACATCTGTTCCCCCTTGGGGAGTTCCCCTTAAAGTAGAATTTCGGTATGTTTTCTCGATTTTAGGGTCACGACGGTTCTTATAGTGAACAAGGTGCCCCTGAATTATACGAAATATCTTTTATTTTTCTCTCGATGTTTTGTGTAGGTGTGTAGATATCCTACCTCAAAGGTTTCTTTCGGGGGCTTACGACAAAACCGCAACTACAGGCTCGAGCACGATGGCAACCCTTGGGACTAGCTGTACGGTCAACGTGTGACGCAAACTTTGTACCGCGGTACAGCAAAACGTACGAATGGCCTAGTCGCAAGAGCAGTTGTGATCAGCCAGGTAAGATGCTACGGCTGCTTGACTGCTTTGCTTCTTAGATATCAGATACCTGGAAATATTAATAGATTCCGAAAAGCGAGTTTTGCACGATGAACGTAGGCCCAGAACGAGCCCTTACTTATCATCTGAGAAGGACTACCACTTTGGCGGTGTGCAATGCACGTACTGCAGGAGCGTCGAGGAAGCTAATCGTAAGCTCACGCTGAGCAGGAACGGACTAAACTATGACCGCCAGCGAATGCCACCGTCGGCAACACGACGCGATCACCGTCGGAAACACGATCTTATGGTGGCCGCCATTTTGGTGCTTTGTGAATAGCGGACGAAACCGACAATAGTTGGGATGATTTAAAAAAATGAGCCTTCCGGATCTTTAGATGCAGTTTTAGGAAGCGATCCGGCGACATCGTCCTCCTCTGTACCGGATTGTCTGCGATTTCAGTCAAAGCTGCAGACAACTAGCAGCACCGATTTCAAGCAACGAACACTGAAACCTGGCTTGTTTGGGCTGGACTGTACGCCATAACAAGAGCAGCGGAAGCGCGCGCTGAATCAGCAATTGCTGACGGAGGCGAACAGCGCGCGTGCTGCACTGCAAGGCGTATATACGCGCTCGCTCAACACTCGCTGCCGTGCGCTTCCACAACAACGGCATAGTTTTGCGGTGAGACGATGCCAACAGCGACCTTGCGCCGAGCTCTCCGTTTGCTGTCGCCTCCATGTCCCAGTTTGCAGGTGACGGCGGCCCACAAAACACGAGGACGTTACTTTCCACTACTTTTTTTTTTTTTTTTTTCTTTTTCAGCTTCGAAGCGCAATGCCCTGAAAGTGAAGAGAACATTCGGTGCAGCGCCGCAAAAAGAGAAACGAACTACCCACGATACCATTTATTTTCATCTCCCCTATTAATGTGAGCGTGTCTTTCTGCAGAGTTAGAGAATGTGTCACCCTTATTAATTAACACCCGAGAAATTCCCCGATGATTGGGACCACCGACGGTCCGAACCCCACATAACGCCGTCCTCGATAACGAAGCCGGAGTGCTAAATTTTCTACGCCATCTATGGCTGACATATTGGAAGCGATTGCCGCGGGTTCAGCGTTCTGCTGGAACTCGTACTGAAACAGTCGGAACACGGCTTTCAGTCGAACGTTGGCACAGCACAGGCGCGCAACACGTGACTCGCGCTGGCAATCAGTAGGTGGTGTCCAAAATACACCACTCAGTCTGAATTTTCTACTAAAGCTCCGTAGAGTGCTGAAAATTCAGCAGTAGGGAGCTCCAGCTGGCATCGGGCCGGCCGCGAGAGAGAGAAAGTACAATCGAAAGTACGAGAACGAAAAACAAACAGAACGAACGTCTGCCGCAAAGTCGTTCCACGTCAGCGCGAGGTTACAGTTAAAGCTAGTATAAATGCGAGCACGTTTCAACGCAGGCATAACAACCCTGGAGAGTGAACGAGGACGCTGGAGCTTCGTGTTAGCGTTTGCCCCGTACCTCCCCACCACGCTCCAGGGTTAGAAATTAACAACGTACGAGGTTGCAACCCTGCCCCTTTAGCTTCCAACGTCAAGATACGGTAACTAAGCCTATGATGGCTATATCTAAACGCGATTTGCATATGGAGCCATACTGGCACTCAACAGGTCCATTTCAAGCCCTCCATATATATATATATATATATATATATATATATATATATATATATATATATATATATATATATATATATTATTGTTGTCAGACATACATGTCTCCCAAGGAATACACTTCCTGTAAAGAGTAATATTGCCATGTCTTTCACGAGTAAAACTGAAACCTTTCTGTGTTACTACTTACTTTTACTTGTTACTTTCTGTGTTACTCTCAATATGAACGTTGTTTGTATTGAGAGTATTTGTACCACTTCTTCCCTGGCCTCGCGGCTGGATGCGCTATAAATAGAAACAAAATAAAGACAAAAACACCGTCTTCCTCCCGCGACACGCTAACAGGGCGTGTTCTCGATGTAACAAGTCTCAGAGTGATCAGGCGGGCATCTAAATATTGACGCACCCCTCCCACAAGCCATACACGACGTCGAGCCGAGTATAATCACACAAAGTGTCCGGAGCTTCAAGCGCGGAGCTTCAACCCCGGGGTCCCGAAGCGGCTCTCGAGCAGAGGCGGGTCCCGGAAGTGAGATCCCTCGACCCCGATCCGAGCCTTCGACCCTCCCGTGCCGGCGGCCAGGACGGCGATCTAAAACCGGGCCGCTGTATAGCACGGCACAGAGCGATGGGTGCCCAACCCTTTTGCCGCCTCTCCATGGCGGCACCCCCTCGAAGACACACGCACGAGAAATCCGTCTCCCCACGTCCTCCCTGTCGGCTCGGCGCTCGTCACAGACGACAGACGGGGCCGCCATAGAGTCATTAGGAGGTGACGGTCGGACACCAGGACGGGCGTGTCAGCGTTCCATCTTACATTCGGGTAGTGCTGTCACGGCGCATTTTGCCAGGGTCCGGGCCCTCGGTAAACCGGCGCACGCTATTTTAAACGACTACATTAGAGAGCTTTAGTATAAGGACGGCGCCCGGAACGCGTCTCCGACCGACGTGTTTAGCGTCTTATGCGGAGAGCAAGTCGTACGCTTCCTGCGCACGAGTTGCAATGACGTCAGAACGACGTCGAGCTCTGATTGGTTTTGATTGAAAGGACAGTGGGTAGACCTCAATGCTACATGCCTCGGGGTTTACCAACTAATTCCTTTTTTTTTCTTTTTTTTTTTTTTAATCAGCCAATAAGAGCTTAGCGTTCTGACATCATCCCAATTCCTGTGAAAAAGAAGCAGACGAACTTGCACACTCCGCATACCGCTTATCCATCGAGGGTGGTCCCTGAAGTGGCAACAAATGACGTCACAAAGGGCGGAGTGTCGCGCTGTCGGATGTCGCGATCCTGGCGGTTGGTCGTAGAAATGCTGGCGAGAAGCACGAGAGAACGCTAGTGTCGCTGTCGTCGCGGCGTCCCAACTCCTGGCAGCCGAAGCTTCCGTGGACCGTCACAGTGGAGAGCGACCTGCAGCAGGACAGGCGTCTGCTACATACACCACAGCTGTTGGGACGCCGCTAGGAACGCGGCGGGCGACAGCGTGACACTTTTATGACGTCATGAGGCGGAAATTGAGGCACCACTTTTGTCGACGCGGTAAACGCACCAGACGGAGACGATCGAGTTCTGGGCATTGCGTATATGCGCACAACTTCCGCACCTGCGCAGTGCAACGGCCCAGGCTGATAGAGTGACCCAAAGCTTCGCGGGGCGCCGTATTCTATAAATCTATTTTAAGTGTCACCATAAATCGGGTCGCGTCCCGCCGCATCGTATACAGAAAAAAAATATTCTCACACATATTGGTATTTCTTTTATTTATTTTTTCTTTTTTCACATCAGTCACCACATTATCTCACGGGGGTCTAAATCCTGTTTGTGCAGGAACGGCATCTAGAGCCCGGGGGGATAAGATTGTCCAAGCCATTCCGTGTGTTAAGTGATTATTGCAAGTTTCAATGAATAACGGTGAAGGCTGTTAGAGTCGTTTTAAAATTGATGTCACTGAACGTTCATTCGTTCGCTTTTCGCCACGAATCGGAACGCTTTGCCGCCTGAATCTGTAATATCAAACGTAAAATTTAAAAAAAAAAAATAAAAAATAAATCGTAGATGACCAAAAAAAAGAAAACCTTACTGAGAAGCATAAAAAAAATATTGTTGCGGTGTTTCACTACACATTTTACGGCCACGCAGATAGATGCCTCACTCTCGTCTATCTGCGCATAAAGCCAGTCAGAATCATTTCAAGGAGATGAAAAACAAGAAAACGATCAGCCGCCTTGCAGACACAACGGATCGAGCCGAGTGGAGTCAGAGAGGGGGGCAGGGGTGAGGTCGTGTCTGGTCGAGCCCTTTTCTTCGCAACTCCCCCAACCCTTTTGACCACGAGTGAGAAAGCGTCAGATAAAACACGAAAACAATCCTTCGCGGCTGTCCATCAAACTCACTCCCACGGCACGCTAAAATAAAAAAATAAAAATAAAAAAGTAAATTAAAAAAAAAGAAAGACGATCGGGCAAAACTCTAACCGTGATGGTTTTATTTATGGTGTTTTGTTCGAACTTCGATGGCGGGTGTTATTTACCGGCGGTGCTATGGGGGATGATCCGTCGCGTGCGTGTCCTGCCAGAATGTGATCGGCTGCGTTGCAATCGCGTGGGGCCGTGTCTACGACGAGACAGCACACTGGCGACATCATCCGGTAGCCATGAAAAACTTCCCGTCCGCGTGTATTTTACGGACGAATACTTTCACGGCGTACTAAAAATCAGGCTGACAATGTTACGAGGTCATTTCTCATGTGTGGTGCGTAGATTAATTCGATCTCGCCAGATGCTGCAAAAAGCTTCAGTCTAGTTATACGCCGATTGGAAATTGATTCCAGAGATACCCGATAAACTGCGCCAGTGTGGCAGTGTGTTATTTCGTCGTGAGCGGCTACAACAGATTGCAACGCAGTTGATCCAACACAAACACGAATACATGCACCAGCCTCAAGCACGCAGATTCCAACGCACTTGAGCCCAAAGTGCCGGGATGGCACAAAAATATGTAGGCGCATGCAAGCCCCTGCCTGCCTAGATCAACCCTTTAACGCGGGCTGGTCGAATCACGCCCAAACGCGAGTCAACAGCCGGGGAAAAAAAACGACAGATAAACCGTACAATAATGAGGAGAAAATATCAGCTTTCTTTGGCAGCCTCGCACCACGGGATACCGCAGCCTTTGAACCTCCAGAAATAGCGTCTAATACCTCGGCCAGATGTTTGATGCACGTCAATCAATCGCTCCGTCGCTGTAAGCTGAAAATATACAAAACAAAATGAAAAAAAAAAAAAAAAAATGAAAGAGACTGGAGAAGAAAACGTGTCGGGCGTTTCCTGTTTCCCCAGACGTCCCTCCCGTCGTCAAAAACACCCGCTAGCCGTAATCTCGCGTTCAACGAACCATCTCAATTTCGCGAAGGGGATTTCCTCTCCATTCAAATCACTTTTCTTCTTCTTCTTTTTTTATATTCTTTTTTTAGAGGTAGGAGGTTTGTTTGCGAGACGCTAGACACCAAGCTTAACTTTGAGTCCGTGAATCGCACGGTTACGCGTGCACGGAAGTACAGGGTATGATCGAGAAAATTAAACCGTTTTTCGACCCGCACGACGAAACTACGCATCGCATAAAGCTCAAACGCCGCGTGAACGTGAAGCGAGCGGTGGGTATAAAATGCGAAAGTTTGAAAACCTAACTTTTTTTTTTTTTTTTTTTTTAGCTTGCACATTCGAGAAACGGATGTGCAAGCTTTTTATTTTTAAGGATTTTTAGTAACAAAAATTATAATTTTATAATCAGGATTTTTAGCAACGAAAATTAATTTTACGTTTCGGCAGACGCAGACTCCGTCTCAAAGTAGCGCTAGCGGTCCGAATAAGATGGCGAAGTTTCAGAGCTTGATGTTACCCGATTCAAAGGTTATACTTAAGCGATTTCAAGAAATTTTCGATGGGAAAATGGCGGCCGGCGAAGCTTAGGAATACATGGAGACGAACGGCATCCAAGCGGAAACTAACCCATCTTCCCAGTCAAAGTTTCAGGAAACGACTTACAACTTTTGAACAATATACAGGTTATTTCTAAAACATTGTAATGTAATTCGCACCGCTAGCGCTACAGTTGGGCGCACAACAAAGTGTAAAAAAAAAAAAAAAAATCTTGCTATTTCTTTTTTTTAGGGGGAGGGTCGGCTGTAGTTGTTTGCTGCGACCGCTCCAGAAGTGCCGAATGGCCACATCTGCGCGCGGCAAATCAACTTCGCCTCGGCCACAGAGCCGGGGTGCCGCGCGGCAGGGGGGGGGGGGGGGGGGGCACGCAGCATGCAGAGAGAAGAAAAAAAGGCTTGAGAGCGCGCGGAGGTCACGGCCATGACCCCGACCTCCGGAGCAACACGGCCGCCGTCGCTGGCGGCAGGCACTCCCTCGCCAAAGCGGCCAGGCCGCTCGCATCAACACCGCGAGGCTGACGCGGTACAGAAATTCGCGTAACGATCACCTAGTTACTAAACCAAGTCCGCTCGAGTTTATCGGCAACTTCACTCTAAAAAAAGCTGCGCGTCTACTTTCCCGCACAACACTCGGAGAGCTAATCACCGCAACTTAAGGAAGCAGCTCAGCGAATGACGATGCGGGAACGTATGTTTAGACCAGAAGACGCAGTCTGAGTTGTGATATGAAGCAATGCAAGCGTGACGTTTTACATTGCTTAATGTCACAACTCAGACTGCGTAGTTTTGCCGTAGTTTTGCCAATCTCAGCCTTTCCAATTCAAAGGAATGCCTACCCGCTTGCACGTCTGCTCACTGCAGCCCGTTTCGTTGGCGTTGGAAACCGGTGAAACAGTAGCGAGTTTTAGTATTGCGCATACGAGCGAACGAACGCAAGAACTGTGTGCTTCCGTTGCGTATTCCACACTGCACGTGCCAAAAATCGCGGTCTTCAATTAGAACACGGCGACGACGCGCATGCACAACGTTGGGACAGTGAAGAGTGTTGTTTGCATTCGGAAATGCTATTCCGCGAGCCATGATCGCGAGCAGTTCCGCCTTGAGCACTGAGCAAGAGAAAACGGTGGACCCTCACTATAGGGAGCTTCCCGTTTCCGCCGCGGAAGGGCGAGCAACGAGCAGGAGACGCGAATAAGCATCTCTAGATGCCCGAGTCCCTCTGCTCACACCTCATACAAAAACATAGTCTGCAGACACAAGTCAACGCAACATCCGTGGTATCGGATGCCGCATGCCAAGTTTCCCAATAGACCGATTTCACCAGCCAGTTTGGCTACGCCACCGCTCCCGCAATGCATCGAGGGAACTTCAGTCTTTCTGCACGTGTCCCAACCTTGCTGGAGCTCTGCGCGTGCCGAACACAAGACTGCACGAGGTTTCCTCACGCACTGCCACCTGCCCCTTGTGAACTAAAGTTATGCCGGCTTCACGCATGCGCTGAACAACTTGGTGAGATCGGTCTATTGAACTCATTGCCATGCGCCATTCGATGCACTGATCTCGCGGTGACTCGCGCTCGAATCTGTATGCAGACTGTCTTTCCTTCAAGCAGTGCGACCCAAGCTTAACGGATTCCCAAGCTTGTCATCCAGGTTCGAGGAAGTGACACCGTGACCGCCGGGTCGAGTCCAAATATGCCGAAAACACAAAGTAAATTAATGGAGCGCGCCTATTTATTATAATAACAGTGACGAACATTGCATTGTCGCTGCATTAAAACCAGCGGTATACATGGCATCTATTCGCTTATCATCCAACAACACGTTCTTATTGTCTCCGGGCAGCGAGAGGCTACAACTGTATTCGAATGATCTACGGAACAACGGTCGCGACCGCAATTATCGGCACGGTTCAGCGAACACGTGCGAGTGCGAGCGCATAATAATTGCAGACGTTAATGAATGAGGCTAATCGACACGAGTGTTCTCTCGGAGATTATTGCCTCGACAATGTAGATAACCGGTATTTGCTGGAGATTGGCGTCGATCCGGGCGATCATTGCGCAGAGATGCGGTAATTGTTAACACGTCCCGGTAGACTGATGACGTTTATTTCTTTTTTTTCTTTTTTTTTGCGACGACTAGTTGGGCGTTAACATTGCGCATAAGTAATAGGTCCGGTGTTACCAAGACGCAGCAAATAAGAAAAATGTATTCAGCACTAGGGCTTCCACAGTGGTAGTAAATGAAAGTTGTCAAAGCAATTAAGGCTGTCGTTGTCCTGACCGGTAAGGAGGAGGGGGAAAGGGGAGGACAAAATCCTTAGCTCTTGAGAACGGGTGCTCCAGCCTCCAGCGAACCTGTGACGAAACTCGTGGTTACGAGATCGGTGAAAAATCTCTTACAGCGATACGCCAATGCGAGTAAAAAAATTTGCGAAAAGACAGACCACAATTTTGTATGAAGTCGATATCTGTCCACAAGATAATACTTACACACAGCAACAGCAGCCGCGGAACCGGAGACCTTTGCTTCTCCAACTCAGCGTCCAAAAAAAACAAAAAAAACAATTGGCACAAAAAAAAAAAAAAAAAAAAAATGGGAGCGAACCGATTTTTAATTTAAGGGAAGGGATTTACACAGAAACTCGAGAGGAGCGTTTAACGATGCACCATAGAAAAATTCTTCAAAAATCTCTCTAGCGCCAAAATGTCCGCGTTACCCGCCAAAAAGAAAAAAAAAAATGAATGAGAGAAGTGGGGATGGACTGCCTATTCCAAGTAAGTGACGAAAACTGGCTCGGTCTGGCGGCCGAAAGGTGAAACAGCGTTGAAGTTGCCCGAATAGCCCCAGGGCACTGAACAGTCGACTGATAGTCAGAGAGCCTAGAGTCAAGAGAGTGAGCAATTCAAGCCATGGAGACCGTTTGTAATGTAATGGCGGACGCCTTCTGCGCCGACTGGTCGCCAGTGTGCATGCGTTGCGTTGTCACGTAACGAGAAAGAAAAAAGGAGGAGACGCTTGCAAACGATCAACGCTTCACCTCTTCGCAGTTCGTGCACTGCAAACGCGGCCCATAAGCCACGTGACCCCGATCAAGTAGTTGCAGACACTCTAATCTAGGCACACTCGATGGTCAGCGCGGCTGGTGGCCGAAAAGGGCAGCATTGGGCAGGGCATCCCACCGAACGATCGTGCAAGAGCGCTATAAGTCACATTCCGGCAAGGCACTCGGTCGTTCGAGCTCGAGTCCAATGATTTTGGCCACCGGCCGACACAAAGCTGCGACAGTAGAGATTACAAGACAGTAGAGATTACCAAGCAAAGATTAAGTGAATGGTGGAAGAAAGCGAGAGAAAACTAGGTATTTTCTTATTCACTGATGGCAAGGGGGTTTCATAGCCTCACTTTCTTAGCAGTGCGGAGTGAATATAGTTTCCACTGTTAAATATTCTAAGCTTAAATGGTAAAACAATATGGCTAGGAGGCGTAAGCTACCGCCCGATTCAAAGGGCTCCCGTCGGATTCATACATCCATCCAAACTCCATCGCCCGGTCGGTATATAGTGCGCGCGCGAGTGTCCGATCGGAGTTCTCACGAGAAGCTAGCAGCAGGGCGGGAAAGCCGTGGCCAAAGACGCCATTAGGGCCGGATGTTTCGGACACGCCGACGCCTCAATAGGGACCGCGTCCACGGCTGTCCTCGTCCGCGCTGCTTGCAGGCCAGCGAGACCCAAGGGGTCGTCGGCCTCCGGGAGCCCACTTCGAGGCAGCCTCTTTCTCCGAAAGCACGCGGAAACAGAACGGTTCGCGTCGTCCAAACCGGTGATGATGCCCAAATGATGGACGCCGGAATTCGAATCGGCGCGGGCCATTCGCATGATTTACCGTTGGGACCTTGAAAAGACCCCCGTGTACCAAGTAGCCAACCAGCTCAACTTCCCAGGTTACCTTGGTCTCGTCTTCTGTTCTTTTTGCCCCCTGCAGAACGCGTATGGATTACGGTATATAAAGGCATGTTCACGCACACACCAGTGAACCATCCACCCAGCACGCGCATGTTTGTCGCTTCGGGAAGCGAGCAAATCAATCGCCATACGCACGAACACTGAAAGTAAAACCAGCCAAAAGCCCCCCCCCCCCCCCTTTTTTTTTTTTAGAAGGTCTACACGTTGGAGTGTTAGATCTGACCGGTAGAATACCGTCTGGATCGCTATAAAAAGATTTTCTTAATCGCCGACGCCGGTTACAATAGCGGTCCTTTGTTGTACTTGTGAGGGCGTGCTCTCATGGTTCTAAAAAAATACCATTAATGAACTATCATAAACGTGCGCATTGCAATATTATGGTAATGAAGCTGTCGTATCAACAACTATCGAGATTCCACAGAGGTAACTACATCGGTATCAAAGTCGTGTATTGTTTAATCGGAGTTATGTGCACAATGCGAGACAAATGCATCCCCGCAGTTAAAAGAGCTCCTCCTCGTGCATACCTCCGTTAACGAGCTCCTCTCCGTAACTGTAATTAAAGAAATAACGAACCGGTCAATGGAACAGCAACCCAGCGCGCACGCAGTCGGCACGACAAAGGCGAAACGAACGCGGACCCCTCGCACAATTGAAAGTCAACCGGACCGCCGACAAAAGGTCAGGACCGAGACAAGGCATATACGATACCAACGACGCGGACCACCAGGAGCACACACACACGCACGCACACATACACTGCAAGGCCGCTTACACCGCGCGCCGCCCCCGCCACCCACACACGCAGTGCACGCGCGTGCTCACAAAAAAGGGGCAAAGCGTGAAAGAGGAGGAACTACAGCGCGGAGAAATGTGTCCTTGTACCACATAACCACTGCAGCAGCGGCAGTATAAGTAACGGCAGCGCCAATACGCGTCGTCCAGTATACGGCATAGTAAAGGGAACAATAGAGTTTCGAGCGAAACGAACTCGTTCAGCCCCCCCACCGACTCCAACGCGGCATGTGGTTCGTTGAAGTCAACCCCGTTCGCCCCCGAAAGCCGACAGTGAGGTGAGAGGCTACGTGCTGGACGGACCAATCAAATCGTCTCCCTTTCATCACGTGATCCCTCTCCCTGTAGCGTGTGGGAATGGACGAGAGCGTGATCACGTGGCGAAACAAACGCCCGACTGCTCCAACAAGTTCGTAGCTTCAGCCGCCGTGTCAGCTTAGAGCTTGGAAAAGAGCAAGCACGCACCGCGTCCGGCCCGCGGTTACATCAGAGAGGTCTTCGGAAGGCCGCGCCAATGTCCGGCGGTGGCCGCACGAGCATCTGGAGATATGGGTCGAGCGGCGTTGGTCCAGAGAACGTTAGAGGCTAGTGCGTACGGGTGGTGTGTGCGTGCGTGGCCATTGTCTCTGGCTCGGCGCTTTGTCGGACGATGCCGCGGCGACTTCGAGCCTCTACTCAACTCGCCTGACCCCGACGGTGGGGGGGTCGGCGAACGGCCGTCTCGATTTCGTCACGGAGGGGCATATAACCCTCTTCCCGCCGCGTTTGTACGGCACTGCGGGGTCTCTGGAGTATGGGAGTGTTGGTGGTATTTTGATGGGCATCGGTGGAGCCCGGGAAGCGAAAGATCGCGCTGCAGAGCACGGGGATCCTGGGCTCAATCCCTGTCCTTTTCGATCTGGATTAGCGGTGTACCAACGTGCGGTCGTGTATCACTACAGAGTGGTTCGTGCTGGAAAACGTTGGCTAGCAGTGGTGCTACGCTGGCTAACTTTCTCATCTAAAACGCGGAAACTCACTTTTTTTTTTTTTAACGTCAAGCTTGCTTGGTTACGATTTTATTTTACACTATAAAAAAAAAACTGTACTTTTATTGTTAAATTATGCATGTAACATAATTCGCCTAAGAAGACCATGGCATCGGGTCACAGTGACATGGGTTGCTAGGAAGTCACTATTTAAGTCCCTATGAACCCGAGCCTCAGTGTATCGAGAGATGCAAGCTTCCAATCATCATGGAACGGAATATCACGTCGCTAAATCCTTCGATCGTGAAAGCGTCGATTGGTCACAGAGTTCTATCAAAATAAGGATCGTATACAAAGAGACCTTCAAAGAATCAACGTTCTAATATATGAAAGCCTCACTTCAATAAGGACTCAGCTTTGTATAAACCTTATGTAATCAAAACATTGTGCAAGAGGATTGTGCCTCGTCAATGAAACTGTCGGTTTCCCCAGGGAGAGATCGTGCTCTCTAAGTATGACAGTCACAAATATGTCTAAACCAAGAGAACGCTCATCCAAAACCGTGTGCTTTCCATTTTATCCCTTTCAATATCCAAACCTTGCAAGATACCGGCGTTAGAGGACACCTGAGCTCGTACAGTCTGAAATCAAAGTCCAAACATATTAAAAACATTTTTAATTGAACCCCGAAACGTATAAATTTACCGCGGGCAACTCATTCAAATTATAAACCGGGTGTCAGTGAGTGTTCCATCGCAGGTCACTCGACTATTGAAAGAAACAGAGAAGATTCAAACACTTAAAAAAAAAAAAAGTATCTCGGAAATCGAAGTAATACTACAGGAACTCTTTCGAAGTAGTATGCCATCTCATTATTCCCGGTCAACGAGCTGAACCAGTTTATCATCTAAACGTAGTTTTATCTTGCGAATTTCAACGCAAGGTAAAGGTTGCCACACCAGCATCCACCGAAATCTATATTTTACCTGTTTCAATTTTTTTTTTTCTTTTTTTTTTACGACTGACACATTGTCGTGCACTATTCCGCCCTGGAGATGAGGTTTACCCCTAACGCGAGGCCGCGCTGTGGCGAAGCGACATACGCAGGATCGCGATGGCCATTACCTGGGTGTAGCCTTCCCGCAGTTCCCGAAAGCGTAGTAAGGAAGCCCGCTCTACGGAGCTAATGAAACTGACCGAACAAACCAGAAACAATTAGAATTTAGAAACTTCACGAAACTTCCAAGTAACGAGTCATGTTCGACACCAAGATCGGATCAAGTCAGACGCTCTTCTAAAGCCTGGTTCATACAGTTGCGTTCGAGTGCGCTGCGACCGACACAACCAGCTTTTAAGCCGCTTACGATCGCCGTCCCCGCTGCTGCGCTACCTGCCGTGAACACTCGCAAGATGCCTAAAAACAGGTTGTGTCAGAGTCTGTCGCGAGTGTGTCAATCAGCGTTAAAGGCCCGTTCACATACTTGCGTTTGGCTACGACCGACTGAGACAAGGCCGGTTTTTGAGCCTCTCGCAACGGCTTCACGAACGGCCTTCGCAGCAATGCAGCCGGTCGTAAGCCGTCACAAGAGGCTTAAAAACCGGTTTCTCGTCTCAGTCGGTCACAAGTCAAACGCAAGTGTGTGAAGGGGGCCTTAAAGGCCGACGTACAACCTCAGTTTTCTGCAGGGACGATAATCCCTTTAGCGCATCACCTTTCCTAAGCTACGAGGGGAACCAAGCTGGGGCAAGGAGGTAAAAAGTGGAGAGGATATAGAAGAGGAGGGGGCGGGCGAAACTAAAAAAAGGGCGCTAAGTGTACATCGGCCTTTAAGCGCCTTTAAGCGACAACTAAAAGTGCGGTAGTGCTGTAAAAGTGCAGTGCGATTGTGCGGTAGTCGGGCCCCTTCGCAAGGCCCGACTGCCGCACAATCTACATCGGCCAGCGGCAAAATGGCGGCGTCCAGAGGCCCCATACTTGCAAACGTGTATATAGACCAACGCGTGGCTCCGACGTCACGCCGCGCTGCGGCGGCGCTGCTGTCGGTAAGGCGCATGCGCAGAAGCATCACCCCACGTGAGTCTGGTTTCGGCGCACGCGGTAGGCCGACTTGTTTGTAAACAGAGTGCGGGTCTATTCTAAACTTGCCACATCTCCGTATAGGTGTGAGGACGTCCGCAACGAACAACCCAACCCTCTCCTAACGACTCCCCCAAGCCGATCAGATGTTTGGTCATCCTCCAGCTATAAGAGGGGGGCAAGTAAACGCGTAGGTCTCAGGAAACTCCGCCGCCGCGCCTACACTCGCACAGCCTTCAGTTCGGTGCATAAGGCACCGTGAACGCCGCACCCGGTGGCGTCCTTCATCGAGCCCCTCCAAGCGCGCGCACTGAGAAGCGATCCATCCAATGCGCACGCGGATCGCCAGCCTAGATCCCAGCGCTGGCGAAGGGAGCGCCAGCGTTGCCCGACCTTCAAAAATTGCTTCTAAAACCAGGGGGGCCTTCAAAACCGAACGAGCCACCAAACAAGCGGCGGCCACCACACCCACAAAACAAATCTAAACAGAAAAAGAGAGAAAAGGGGGGCGTACGACATGCGGGTCCAGAACCAGCGGACCGTGCGGCCAGGAAACATCGTTAGAACAACAACAGTCGCGGCGACGCACGCACAGACACCTTCTCTACGAAGGAAGCGGAGCGGCCACACCGACGACGAGCACGCCCTATTTATAGGCAGGTCTCCCGCTTGACGCACACCGATGGTTCGTTCACACGCTCGGAAGATGGAACAAAGGCCTTGCCCCAAACGAGTCAGTCGCCCCACTGCACCGCCACCACCGCCACCATCCCCGCTGCTGCTACGTGGCTCTTTGTTTTATTTTGTATTTGTCTCGCGTCGTGAGTTTGTACAAGGACCCGTTTCGTTCCTCAGTTTCGAGGAGGACAGAGGTTCGAGCGCGGTCGGTCAGTCTCTTCGACACGCTTGAGTAGCAATAAGGGCAACTAACGAAGGGAACAATGCGCTAATTAGTTTGTGCAAACCCTGCATCTTCCCTTTTCTTCTACTCCGTTTACCCTCTTTTTTTTTTTTTTTTTTCTTAATTTTGGCGCACATACATATATGGTGGAGACTCTGCACGTAGACGGCACGCACATCCCAAAATAGAAAGCAGGGTGATTCTCCGGGCAAGATATGGTATCAATTAGCGGCGCTAAGCGAAGTATTGGGATGGGGGGTTGTTTTCTAAATCCGATAAATACCTCCTCGCCCGCGCTCGGGTGCAGATTTAATTCACTTATCACCATTAAGGAAAGCCGAGATGCGAGAGGTGATCGGTGCTGAAGCCATCTATGTTTCAAACAAGCATTTCAAGGATCCTTCATCATAGTGGGTAAGATGATCTTACCCACTATTGTAGTTCCAGAAATGGCCGGTGGTGGTGCGACACTATCAATATTAGTTCGGAGGCAGTTCCGTATAAACATTCTTCAATAATTTCTGTTGTAAATAACTTTACCCAGAAAGAAAAAAAACAGAAGGGAAGGGCGGGGGGGGGGGGGGGGGGGGTATTTGCGTGCCGCACTCAAGAGGTCTGCAGGTTATTCCTGCAGGACGATAGGACACCATTATCATCGACAGTCTTCCGTGCTGTAATTGGACAGCAACAAACAACTGAAATATTTTTTTTTTCTTTTGCTCTGGGTGCTATAAATGCTATTGTCAATATACATCTTTTCTTTTTCGCTTCTTAGCATTCTTTGTTATAGACCTTGTCGAGTGGAAAGTCCACAAGCAGAGCTGCCCTGTCAAAGCAGATAGCACTCGACAAGACCGCACTGATGCAAAATCTTTTTCCAGGGGCATCGGATAAACCCTATACACGCTTTGCAGCAGCTGTGCATGGACGCCGCCATAACTGACCTTCAGTTTTTGTTTCCTCTTATTCCGTTTATTTCACTTCATCATTACCATAGCAGGCCAGGTTATTGCCATTCAAGATTCAACTGTGTCCTTTTCTAAAGCAACGGCCTTTGTAGAGGATCGTCAACTACCGTTTCAGTTGCTCGGCATCTCAGTAAGACAAGAGAAGGTCAGCAATGGCGGCCGTAATTTGGCGCGTGTGTAAAGCGTCTATAGCTTTCACTATAGTCGGTGGCCGGTCAAGAACGAAGTGGAAGCTCCTCCTACCCCTTTCCGCTTCAGCGGAGCGAACGGTGGAGAGGTTCGCACTACTTACTAAAGTGCTAAGAGGTGGGACAAGCTTCCACTTCGTTCTCGACCTGTCACCGACTCTAGAGGGTTTGAGTAGATAATTCCGTGAAGTCCGCCAACGATACCTGACACTCAGCCGACTGCATCGTGTCGTTATCGGGTACCGTTATCGGAGTTACCAGAACGATCTACCAAAGCTCCCTGGTGATGAGACTACCGTGCACCCCCGTCGCCTGCAGAGTCCACGGCGTGCACTCTTCCCGGTGCAATGCAGGGAAGGGGAACCGACCCGAACTTGCCAAGGGGTCGCGCGACCACATTGCGGTCATGGTTGGCATACGTAGCATGGCTGCTGCACGCCAGGACAGGCACGTGGGATATTCCCCACGGGTTCCTTAACCTCCGCCGCCTTGTCGTGTGCGTACCGTTACAAGGTCGAGGCTGTCCGCTCTTGTTACGCTGTTTTTCTTCTTCTCGCGTGCGTGGAGCTTTTGCTTCACATGGACGCCTCGTTTTTCGGAGAAAAAAAAAAAGGGGGGGGGGGGGGGGGGAGAAAAAGCGAGCGCTACAAACTTTTCGCGTGACGGGAAGCGTAAAAAATGCGCTCATCTCCATTTTTTTTTTTTTTTTTTTTTTTTCCTGTGTTGCGCGCGCAGGCAGGAACACGAACTTTCGTCCCACCGTCGCGGTGCGGCAGACGTCTCACGAAAGAGAAAGCGCACGGGCGCGTGCGTCTCGAAAGGGTTGTTGCTCACAAATGATGCTGTCGTCGATTTTGAAGATATCCGTCGACAAAATTATAGGGAGCATTAAAGTATTCGCTGGTCGCCATAGCTCCGAGTTGCTGCTGGCCGCGTGCCAACAGTGAGCCTTTTCATGTTTATTTCGTACCGTCAAAGCATTTCTTAACGGGAGGTAGATTACACTAGATCCACAGTTTGTGCTGATGACCCGAATGAAGTATAGTCGGCTGTAACAATAAGGTCTACAAAAAATCAAACACCACGCACATTTTGTTTCCCTTAAAGGGACACTGACAGGGTATTTATGCTCGCCGAGGTTTTGATTTGTACGTGACATATGAGAGCTCAACTACCCAGAACAGAATTTGCGGCTCGAAATTCGGTTTCTTTCCACCCGAAAACCGTCGATCAAGAACTGGCCGGTTCGAGTCTCGCTCACTCTCTTTTCCGCGGTCACGGGCCATTTTCTAAGGTATCGATGCGACCACCAAATTTAATCAAAGTCGTAGGTCACTGAAGGCACACACTCAATATTAAAAATAGAAAAAAATATGAAACCAATTTTTTGTGGCTTCTAAAAAGCTGTAAATACGTTGATTGAAAAAAAAGTTCCACAGACAACCGGAACCATTCTGTGCGTTCGTCTTTTCGCGTATCGTCGGGCTCGCGGGGACGGCGGTGGCAGCGGACGACGGGCGTGGGACCTCTATTTCAGAACTGTCGTTCGCGGTACCGGCGAATTCTGTCTACCTTTAAAAGAGAAATTTGGGACTGATCAAAAGAGTTGGTATTCATCCCGTACGACACGCCCGACCACCAAGCCGATTTGCACGAAGACGTCGCCGAGCCGTCGCTCCCTTCTCGTGGCTGAAGACATCGCTCGCGCAAACGTCAAGCACGACGTGTCTACTTCGAGTTGAATATGCACGCGTACGATTTCTTTACAAGGTGCAAATGTCGCCAATGCGCGGTGCTTCCCGACTTCGACCCGGGAGTGCTTTTGCTAGAGGAAAATCGGCAGCTAACTTTCCAACTTACAGTTTACCGGCTGAATTATTACTAAGAAAAGAGATCGCGGAATGAAGAGTTGCCCCAGTAGCTCAGTGGGTAAGACGTCCGCTTCACACGCGGTAGAACCGGGTTCGATCCCCCAAGAAAACTTTTTTTTTTTTTTTTTTTTTTTTGATGTTTACATATCTTCTTTTTTACAATTATCACTGAAGAAACAAACAAAAAAATAACAAACACATGTTGTGGACGACACTTCGCTGAATTAAATGGTATGGGATTTCCTTGTTGACACCTGCGAACTCAATGTAATCACTTTCCACAAAATGCAAGGAGCATATAAATCAGGTAACGTCCGCTTTCCGAGGTGTCCGTATATGTTGTACAGGAATTGCAGCCAGCCATTGGTCCCGATCCCGTTGATCTTTCGGAAACTCTCTCGCACAATGCCCCTTTTTTTTCGGACGCAGGACATGTGAGCCAGCTCTTCACGCAACATCTTGGGTGTATTCTTTTCGGAGCCGATCATGGAAATTCACCACGGGCACTCACTACTCATCTCCAGCTTCTCAATGTACAAAACAACCCATCTTGGAGTACAGAACAACGAGCGGAACAAACATAACTCACGGCGAACAGTTCCCGCACGCCGCATCGCACGCCGCATGTCCTGTCGTCTGCTACCGGAGAGGAGAAAAAAAAAAAAAAAAACGCACGGTCGGGTGTAGCTACGTGACTTCCGCCACTCCACTCTCTTCTCTCGACTTCTCCGACCTCCGTCGGGTTTCGGTTTCGGTTTCGAGCAGTTGCGTCTTTTGGCTTTATTAAAAAAATACGCTACGCTGTTGCAAAATATTAATTGGGTAGTCCTCCGACACCATAATAAAGCGCCTGGCAAAATATGAAAAAAAAATTTTGGGGGGTGTCAGTGTCCCTTTAATTTTGCATCAAAGAGTCAAAGTAACGCGAAACTTGCGGTATACAAGCACATAGCATTAGTTTAAGCATTATTTTACTAGAACTAGGCCACTGGCACAGCAGCCCTCGTTTCTGTGGTGGGAGCTCTGTTTCTTGTAGGACAATCTTACGTTGCAACAATCTAACACTATTCAAATTGTCGGAAGCCGGACCAGTAACTATCATGCACATGCGACCTCGCTAGAAGTAAACCAGTAGCGCTAAACCAAGTGTTTAATAGAGTTAGTGGAGTTGGCGGTGAATTAGTGTTAGTCAGAATTGTAGATGTTACTGCAGTTAGTAGTGCTAAGCCCACTAACTCGCAGTTAAGCTTCTTGTGGCTTCACTTAATCTAAAAACCTAGGCTGAAAACGCTTAAAAGTTAAAAAGGGGCTTTACCTTTGGCGCGTTCTGCTCGCCGCCTGGAGGGCTACAAATCTCGCACGCTGGCTAACGACTCTCGATAATTTCTATCGACGGACGCTAGGGTGTGAATTGCAGCGTTTCAACGTGATCTGTGCCTGACAGGGGAGTAAAGGCTGGAGCAGGACGCGGCGAATCGCGATAGCGCCGACATCGGCGGTCCCCAGAGAAAGAACTACAAATTAGAGAGCGACAGAAATTAGGAGAAAGAAAGCAGACGATAGGTTAGGCGCGTTCGTTTCGCCGCGACGGGTTCTAGCTGCGCCAATGCTTGTCAACTCTATTTATTTACGAGGAGGCACGCCTCAAAATGGCCAACCGCATTCCCTCTGACGCTCGAACCGCAAACTCCGTCGTCAAAAATCGCTCGAAACCGAATTCGAGCGCGTCCTAAATCACTTTTCGTGAATGTGGCGCAACCGCGAGTGAATACACGCCGCTTGAGACACGCGTATTTCAAGTGGACCAAAGCGACTAAAAAACAACAACAAAACGTTGAAGGAACAATAAACGCATTCCGTCGATTAAACCAAAAGGTGTGTGCGAGAGAGAGAGAGAAATAAAGAAAACCATGTGACGTTATAAAAAAAAAAAATAAATAGGAGATCGAACCTTAGATTACTGGACTTTAGTCAAACCTAGCCCTCCATGCTTTTCTCCTTTTCTAGATATAAATAGATTTCTATAGCTTTTGATCGACGAAATGCGCCCCTTGGAAGAGTAAAAAATAGAACCCCACCCGCAATCTCTCCAAGAGGAAGAAGAAGAGGAGGCAGCCCGGACTGGCCGAAAATCGTGACCCGCGTCCAGCCAGGCCACGCGCTGCAGCCCGAATAAATAAAGGCCTAGCCCGCGGGCCACGCGGAAATGCCGCCGAGACAATATGTCCGCGCCGGCGTGACAGACCGATCCAAGCGTGGCTCCAGCAGTCCGACACGCTCCGCCGAACTCCCGGCCCCTTTCCTTCCCTTACCGTCAGCACCAGTTGGCTGCTAGAGCTGCCCGTGGCCGGCCTATGTATATACCGCACCGATGACGACGCGGCTAACCTCCGAGTCGTTCGGCCGGCACTACGCTTCACAGTGTGGGGGAGGTTACCCGCTCGCAGGACCAATCAACCGCCTCCCCTTCATCACCTATAACACGGCGAAAGATAGACCACTCCCTGCATGTTTTCCCACTGCGGTTGAAGCTCGCGGGACCAATCGTACGCCGGATCACTTCGTTCACGCTCACGCGCAAAGAGAGCCGGGTCAGGTGACTAAAGGGAGGCCGTTGATTGGACCGGCGAGTGCGTAGCTCCCAAAGCGGTGTCAGCTTAGGTGCCAGCGGAGTATGGCGCCGCTGGGTAATGGAGCTCTTCTTCCTTCGCGGCGAGCACGCACGCAGCGCACACCGGCGGACTCGCGGGGGTGGAAAGAGGCCGTCGATCCATTCGCGCCACTGATTTGGCTGTAGACCTAAGGATTAAGGAAGGAAGAACTGCGGCGATTGATCTCGGTTTCCTGCATGCCCGTTGTGCAGCGCCGAACTATAGCATTCTTTGACGACAAGGAAGGAAGGATATGGCAAGCCAGGACGGGAAAAGAAAAAAAACAATGGCAGGATGTAGCGGAGGATTCGTAGCCCCGCTTGGATGAGATAGGAAGTATACACCTATAGGGTCACGAAATTAGTTAGGCTTAGAGTGTCGGCACCCAATTTCCCGATTTTCTCGCGGGCGCCCACATATTCGTGCTCACTGCAGAGCGAACTCACTTAGGCTGATTACGTTTCGAAAATGCGATTTCTTGAACTTCAGACACGGTGTTTTACAGCTGCAGGTAATATCGTTTCTCAGGAGGCATAAAAAAATAAACAGTAAGCGGCCAAAAAGAAAATGAAAGACGTTTATAAATCTCTGTATTGCGAAATTCGAGCGCAGCTCTAAAGGGGGAGGAGGGGAGGATACGGAGGAGAAAGAGGGGAGGTACTGCATACTTTCCCCTCCTCCATACCCTCCCCTCCTTTTCCTCCGTATAGCGGAACATAATAAAAGAGATCTTCAATGTCAATGGAAAAGGCGTCGCCGCTTCCCTCTACACCCCCCTTTCAAAAATTCAGTCACTTCCTCTGAATTCTGAACCAAAAAATGATCCTGCAGTTTCAGACTCGACAGGTGGGTTCGGAGAAAGGAAGATATCTGGAACGGCCAAGTGTCTCTTTCCGTAACAGTAGCTCTTAAAGGTACGTTCGTTTTATGCGTTTTCACCGTGAATCTGGTGGATTTGGACCGCTCCAAATTCCCCACTAGACAAGACCGACTGATTTCCAACAACTATTCCAGAAATTGGAAGAAAATACATGGCCTATGGCACTCGAAGCAGTGCGCTAACTTCCGATAGCAAGTTGGCACACAGTGGTGTCCATTTCACCTCAGTTTTCCCTTGCCTTCGAGCGCTATCACGTACGCTGGGTAAGATTCAGCACCAACTCGCCCAACAATCAGCACAGTTTTGCTCCGGAAATTTCGCAAGAATACACGTTAAGTACTACATATATCGATGATATGACTCGAAGAGCGAACGTCCCAAAAGGTGAAAAACAAAACTTAGACAAAAAAGCGAAAACCGAAACGTACATAAAAAGAAACATTTTACAAAGAGAGAGAGAGAGATAGAGAGAAAGGGGGGGAGACAAGTCACTAGACAAGTACATAAACGCTTTGTTTTTCAATCGTCACCGCCTAATTGTCTGGCTGTTAAAGATGATGCCGCTGTGGGTATCCTAACGCATTCGTCAGTGGCCCCCTACTTAGTAACAACAAACAGGTTCTCTGTAAAAACGAAAACAAAAAAAAAAAAGGGGGGGCGGGAGACGGGGTTCACCGGGAGACGGGACGTCTCGAGCTTTAAATAGCTTTCTTCTAATCTTTCGGGAAATCACTTCGTCGTTAGCGGTATCCTTTGTGAAGCGCCTGTGCTATGAGGACCACGCGTGTGCAAACTAATCTGTCATGAACCCAAAACAAAAGGCAGAAAGAAGCGGCGTACAAAGGCCAATTAGGGTATTCGGACGAGCAGTCAGCCAGAAGAGCTATTTTAAAAGATAAATATCGTGCACTCAGAACAGCTATACGAAAGAACGTTGGTCAAATAAATTACCCAAGTACCTCCCTGCTAATCGCTTTCGCAGTATGCCAGGTGAAGCTGGGAGTTGTTGTAGTCGACCGCTCCATTAAAGCCGACAACGATACATTTATTACTGCGCTGGCGCCTTCTGACACTCCCTAACATAGGACACGTGTAAATCATAAAAACTAGACGAACAGAAAACGCGCTAATATAATAACAGTGTGTGATGCACAAATTCAGAAAGTGACAGACGTCATGACAGCTTCTATGATAGAGCAATGTGTAAGACAATGGCTAGAACCCTCCATATTGCGCCGAAGAGGCCGGCGAAACGGGGATCAAAGCCGCAGAGATTGATCCCCGTCCAAACCCTGAACTATGAAAGGAAAGTGAAGTGGATAATCTCAATCTACGCATTTAGATCTCGATTAATCTGGAAATGCAAGTTCTCTTTTTTCCCTAGAGTGTCAGTGAGGTGACCAATTGTGAATATCCCGAAAGGCAACGCGCGAGGCGCGCAACGAACTGTGAGAACGTCATTTACGTTGCTGCCTGCGTCGTCTGCTACAGTTGGTTCCCAGAATTCCCATTGGCACCGGTAGAGGAGCTGCACGTTTTGGAAACGTGCAGACTCGACACTTCACGAAATAAGGAAAGAAACGTCTCTACTCTGAAACACGGTGCCAAGACTACGAATGTCACGAATCTTCGTCCAACCTGAGGTTCGACTGGTCGGCGAACCTTCGACCTCTTAGCGAAATTCGACGAAGTTCGACTTATAAACAGCGTTGCCCGACTCCTGCCCAAAAATTTCAAATTTCTGAAGAAACAAAAATATATATTGTATTTTATAAATGATACCTTATACATTATCAACTGATTACTAATATCTACAAAATAAAAACAATCATATCTACTTTCAGTGCTTTAGTTATTAACATTAAACAATACAAAAAAAAATGAATTTAACGAATACTGCGCCCTTACCGTCAGGTGGCGTTAGCTCGTTCCCAATTTCGGCGTATGCGCATATTGTTCGAACTTTTATCCAATGCTTGTCAAATTTCGAGTTAGAAGTTCGAAAAATTCTAACCTGGGGCCCTAAACTCGTCAAGCACAAAGTTGGAGCCCAAAGTTCGCGGAGCGCGCCGATTGGACGTCGGCGACAAAAACGCGAAGTCATCGTCGTGATGGGCCAATTGGTGCGCTCCGTCAACTTCGGCCTCAACTTTGTGTGTTACGAGTTTAGGGCCCCTGGTCGAACCCGATCCTGGGCAGGTTCCCGACGTCCTTAGCCAAGACGGAAAGAGGAGCGGAAGGAAGGCAACCATGCATGTGTAGCAGCAAAGAGGAGGAGGAGGATGAACCCGCGCCCCCGCGCCGGATGTGGCAGCGACGCGTCGCGCGCATGCTCCGACGACGACCGGAAGTTGTTAATCCTCCTCCACTGTCTTTCTTCGCCACACGCTCTCGGAACCGCAGCCAACAGCTGCCTGCGTCGTGCTCTCGTGCGACGGGCATCCCAGAAATCAGAAGCGAGCTTTTGAAGATCCCGAGAGAAATTTCACCGCGAGGAATGGGAACTGCGAGAACATTCGCAGCTCATACACTGGAATACGTGAAGCGTACAGAAAGGAATCTGTCACGATCTAGCAGTCGAAGCGTGACACAGACGAACATATAAGAACGGGGATGGAAAGGTACGACGCATGTCTAAAACGTCATACGTTTTAATGAATGACTCAAAGCACACGTGGGAAACACCTGCCTATTAGGTTGCAGTGACGACAGTCCGTTTACCGTGCTGGCACTGCCGAATGTGGATGACTGTAGATTCCCTTGAACATCAACGTTAAACGAATTATTTTGTAAGTAATCGAAAACCACATCCAGTCTTGCCAGCAGAACTGGTGAAAGGACGCCATCTCAATACTCTTCCTACACTTCCTCAGTCAAGTAAAGGGCACCTTCAGCAAACGGCTTGATGAGAAACTACGTGAAACGCCAAAAGACAATATACCCTACAAGGGCAGAAGTACCCAGGACGCACTGGCCAGATCCCCTTTAGCGTACACTAAATTCAATTCAATGCTTATTTGATGAAGTGAAGAATGTGTTCCCATATCTTGGACCGGCTACATTGAACTCAAGGAATTGATAGGATGTATGGTATATAAAGTATAAATATAAAATATGTAAAAAAGAAAAAAAAATGCTAGAACGATACACATGCACCTAGAAAATCACATGAACTTACACAGTGAGATAATACGCGACAAAGAAATGTGCGCAATAAATTACAACAATATAAATAGCGAGCCATTATCGTGCAATTAATCCGCAAAAACATTCCTCGTGATTTTTTTTTTTTTTTTTTTGCGTTTTGTGATTTGGACATAAGGTAAGAATGCACCGAGGGATACTTAACGCGCATTCTTAAGTCATAACAACTCCGGCACGCCGGCGGCAAGCGTAATTGTTATCGAAAAAAAATAATAAATAAAAATAGAACGCTCCCGCTGTTTCACCTTCCAAGAACTGCAGCCCTCATCGGGTCAGGCCACCCCTCATTCTGTCCTGCAGTGCCAGTCTTCGATTACCGCGAACGAGCCAGAACAGTCTACCGTGGCCAGCTAACTAACGACGTAATCGTTCCGAAGAACAAGAGTCCAAATCTATTTTAGCGACCACCGCGTATGGTCCGGTATCGATCCGGTTTGCCGTGCGTGATCAACGAGCCGACAGCAGTAACATCAACAGCAGCACCGGAACGGTGCCGATCGGTACGGGTCGCCGAAACAACACAAGGAACGAAACGCACGCGTTGCAGCGGCATAACGTCCCGGACGAGGAGCCATAAAGAGGAGGAGGCATTCCAGAGCGGGTCGGCCGCGATGGCGCTATTGTCTCAACGAGCAGCCAGACCGGGCCGACACCACGAAGAAAAGCAGACCAGAAAGGTCGGCCCCGACCCGAGGCGACAGTTACAACGCGCTGCATCCGCGTCTGCCGGCCAGTCGCACCCGCCATCTTTGTCTTGTGGGACGCGTTCCGAGCCGTGTGCTGTATATATAGTTCTCGCGGCACTTATCGTCCGGGCGATAAGCGCTGGATCGAGGTGACCGCAAGCTCGTAAGTCCTACTGACGTACATCTTGCGTGTACGCCAGTAGTGCCTGCCGGTACACATTAGGGAATTGTAGTAGACCGTTTCCGCAGCCCACTAAGCACCCGGATAGCGCTCCGTAATCTGCCACAAGACCTTGAACTATGCAGACAAGGCTAGAGGCGCGCATGCGCAGCTGCGGCGTTTTCTTTACGGATACCATAGCGGAGGAGAAAAACGATCTACTACAACTCCCTATTCTTTCCCGCGAATCACAGAGATCGCAACGACAGAGCCGTACCAGAACAAACTTATTGAATAGGGAGATTTCATGTTCATTGTTTTCAAGGACCCAATAAAATGCCGCGCTCCAAGGAATGTTTCGAACGGCACCGCGAGTTTCCCGCACCGATATTGTACCACAAAATAAGATTTTTGGTATGGATCGTCGAGATACGTCCGATAACAATACCCAATAACGATGCGATGCAATAACGTAAACCCGCCAAAAGCTCCCTAAATAAGCTCGAAATAGGCACCTATATCGAACGACGATCAGGTCTAACGTTTCGGCCCAAATAGAGCCACTAAAACTATAAGCTACGTTTCAGAACGACGACGACACTTCGGCCTTCTCGGTGCCTCAAATCATTGTTGCCAGTTGTCCGAGGCTCCATCTGAAATCGCAGAAAACGGGTTTCCGTCCTGCAGAGTACACGTGGTCGAGCAATGGCGGACAGGCGATAGCGCGGACTTTTGAAAAAAGAATATCTATTATCCGCGTGCAATTAGGCACGGAGGCGCGCGGAGCGGAAGCTCGCTCGCATTATTATAGACTCGAACCCCATCATGGTTCCACTTCCCGCTTTTACGCGGGCTTCGATACGCACGCAGACTATACATAGAGAGCGTGCGTGCAACACACAGCCTACATGCATAGTCCACGGATATAAATGGCGCGCGCAGTCTATATGCGAAACATACGTATTAGAATGCGTGAGCCACGCGCGCGTGCACGAGCGTGCGCGTGTATACGTGCGCGTAATTCTGAGCAGGTGTCGAACTTGCATCTTCCACAGAACGAGAACTAGGGGCTTAGACGTCTTGCCAAATGGCCAGAAACGGCCGGGGTCACAGCTGCTCATCCATCGTATAAAAAACAGTCAGCAAACATGAGCCACCGTATCCGCGGTTCGAATGCAGCGTGCCATGTCTCTCCCTAAACATCACTGCCATACAGCATTCGAAACAGGAATCTTGCGGTGACTTGCGTTCGAATCTGTTTGCAGACTGTCTTTTGTATGATGGTATAAGCAGTGTTACCGCGGCGATAGATGCTTTTACAGCAGCTGTGCGTGGCGCCACCATAACCGACCTTCAGATTTCGTTTTCCCTTGTTCCATTTAGTTCACTTCACTGTTAGCAGGCCAGGTTATTTTCAGCGTACATTCTAATGTGTTCTTCCCCCAGCACTGGCCTTTCTAGAGGGTCGTCAACACCCGTTTCAGGGGCTCGGTATCTCAGTACGAAAAGAGAAGGTCAGCAATGGCGGCCATAATCTGGAACGTGTGCAAAACGTCTATGTTAATAAAAAAAAAAAAAAAAGTGCGACACGTGCGCTAAGATAAACCAAAAAGTTCTAAATTTATTATGACAGAGCAACATATTTTCCGTTTCGCTCTGTCACAATAATGAAGGACGCACGCAGCAGGGGGAACGCAAAAACAAAAACGCGACATTACTCGGATAAATGTTTATCTCCAAGCTAGGATACCTCGAAACCAGCTGCGTTTGAAACACCGTAGAAAAAAATAATACTATAAAATACCGCAAGCATCGGGCACCACGACATTGAAACAAACAAGAAATATTAGCAACCAAGGAAAAAAAAAAAAAAAACGAAAAGGGAAAAAAAAAAAAAAAAAAAAGAACAGCCGCCTGCGTGCGCATTCGCGAAAACAAGTTGACGCAAGGTTCGGTCGCGCTAAGCTCCTCCAGTAACGAGCCAGCTGCAAGGGCACCGCTCAAATAAAACCACCTGCAGCCAAGTAAGCAGGAATGTCTTTTTTTTTTTTTTTTTTTTTTTCCGTCTATCTCATATTACATATGAAGAACTCTCGCTCATTTTATCGTCAAAAATATCTCTCTACTTTTTTTCGTTTCTTTTATTTACAAAACACTTAAGCTGCACAAGCTGGATGGATGGATGGATGGATGTTAATAGCTATACCCTTTGTACTCAGTAATCCCAACTAAAAACTCACTGTTAGCAGTCGTACTGCAGTGGTCAGGTGACCGTCTACCTCGGCAACACCAAGACAGACGAGCTTCCCGCTGACCGCTTAATACAACACATTTGAATTAGACGCGGGGAATATACGCCAACGTTACAGCAGAATTATTTCCAATGCTTAGACGATGGACAGATGAATGGATGTTAACAGCTACACCCTTTATGACGGGCGGTAGGTTGCGCCACCTAGCCTAAGTCTAAAAAGACAACCCACGTGATTCCTCCCGCCTTTCTAAGCCAATTCTCTCCCTTTATCACCAGGCCGTGTGGGATATCACCAGGATGACCTTTTGGGGGATCGAGCAAAAAAAACTAAAATAGTCACACCCCGCCTCTTTCCCCCGGCGAGGGAGTCGCCAATTTTCCTCTGGTCAAACCTTGTTGGCGTTACCCCAGCACCGGACCCACAGGGGGACAGGGCTGAGACTTTGGGCCGAAGCCACGCGGGAGAGAGTCCCAATTTTCCTCTGTACCGCCTGTCCACAGCTGTGCTAGTTACTTGTGCATCGCTCAATTTTCCCTAGATAATTTCCACCAATCTTTCAATCGCCTCTTTAACTGTAATCCTTTTCTCTTCCGTCTTTCCACCGTCGCCAGCAAAACCTAGAGCACAGATATCCCTCTTCCCTTTCTCAAATACCAAGGCTGGAGCGCTGTATCCGGCCTTATAAAGCACGCTGAAGCCGCTCACCAAAAGCAGAAATTCCTCTTTCTCAGATCATTCTATATTTGATACACACAATTCAAGCAGGCTGGAGTCCTTCGAGCACAGATCTCACGCTCACCTAACTCACTCTCCGATCCACAAGCCCTCCTTTCAGCGGCCGCAGCAACGGTTGGTTGGCCGTGTGCGTGCACGACAGAGTTGGTGGCGCGAGGTGAGTCACACTCCGGCGTCAAGGCTGAAACAGCGCACCGGAAACAGGAGCAGGCGAGCCGCCCAAGTTTTCTTTCCTCCGAGTTCGTTCGCCCATATGGTCCGCCGCTCCCCGGGCCCACATCGAGGAGCAGCGTAACGCTCTTCATGAACACTTT
Organism: Ixodes scapularis; assembly: GCF_016920785.2. Lineage (NCBI taxonomy): Eukaryota > Metazoa > Arthropoda > Arachnida > Ixodida > Ixodidae > Ixodes > Ixodes scapularis. The sequence goes on along the minus strand of NW_024609880.1, from coordinate 48,078,801 downwards.
CTTGTTAGTCTTTTTTTTTCGCTGTCATTCACAGGCTGCTCTTCAGAGCACGAGAAAACGGAGGATCTCGACTCCGACTCTGCGTTTACGTGGATTCCACTGCGTTTACGTGGATTCGAATCGACCGGTGGCAACACCTCGCGTCGAATGATTACAACGCACCCCACGTGACCTGTCGGCGGTTGGTACAAGGCGGAGGGGAAAAGGGGGGGGGGGGGGGATCATTTTGGCCTTTCGCACCTTCCTCCTTCCCCCCCTTCCCCCGCCCTTCAGGCACTCGGTTCGCTAGAGTTTACATGGAGGTCTCGATTCGGCTTGAAAATCTCAAACCAACCCTTGAAACGGATCGGATCGGACTCGATTCGATTCGATGCGATTAGTAGCGAATTGAGGCGTTTAAATGGGACGATTCGATAACTGTGTTCGATGCGCTACTGTCGTATTTTTGTAAACGCAACCTGTGGCAAGCTTTTGCTTCCCGTGCTGTGAATTCGCGGTGTGGTTCGTACATTCGACCGTGGAAAAACTGCGAATTCAAAGTTGCATTATACATCAGAACCGCTTTCGTTCCACATGGTTCTGTTATTGCGACGACCCATGGTACACGCTACCCGTATAGTGTGTATTCGAATCAAGACCGTGATGCCTGAAACTCAAAAGAAAAAATAAAATGGCGGCATATTGCTTTCTTAGAGAAGCGAAAGATGCCACTTTTAGAAAATTTCAGAACGGTTTTCCTCTTATACGTGCTAAAATCCGTTCAACGCATTTTAAGCTCGTGGAACATCGACGCATACATAAAGTAAGTTGGTTCAAAGGGCCGCCGCTTGCCTTTGGACGGGAAAAAAACTACAGCAGCTGCGGGGGGATTAAAACGCGAGGGGAACATTCTGCCGCTAAGGATCCCCTCATCGCGCGCACAACTTCCCACCGAAAACAACCTCGAACGGAAAGCTTTCACCCTTAAAATAACTCAAAACGAATAAAAAAAATTAATAAAAGATTGAGGGCATCAAACATAGCCAAAACCTACGTACTCCCTAAAAAGTATTAAAAAAAGAACAACAAGGAAAAATGACCAAACATCGTCTTGTTTTGGAAATGAACCACGCATATACTCCACTGCATAAACAAGGAAACATGTCTCGGTATTTCCGAGCCGGACTACTCAAGATACTGTATTACTGCTCCAAGATACTGTATACCCTACTCAAGATACTATATTTAAAATACTTTTGGTACCTTGCAAATACATTTGGTCTAGAGCAGGCACGTAGCAGGGAGAAGGGGGGGGGGGCATGGGGCCCCAGCCCCCCCCCCCCCCAAACCTTCCATTTTTCTGCCCCCCCCCCCAACCCGGATCAAAATCCTGGCTAAATACCTGGTCTATAGTATTTGCTACTCTATCTTAATTACATTTCTCACTATCTTGGTCTCAGTATCTCAAATCCATTTCTCGTTATCTTGCACTCAGTATCTCAAATCCATTTCTCAATATCTTGTACTCAGTATCTCAAATACATTTTGCAAACTTGGCCAAAAATTCGCCGTGACGATCTAGGAAACTACGGAACGTCAGACTCCAGGGCAAAGCTGAACTGATTGCAGACCTGGGCCAACCGACCGAACACAAAACAGAAAACAAGGCACGAGCAAAACGCAGTCTCCAAATGCCAACAAAAGACCAAATGGATAGCCCCAAATCAGGAGGCTATGCCCAAGCATACCTCGGCAAACCTCACTCATGAGGGGCCTCGCTCACCCTCATCTTGGGTGAGTGAGTTTCTGAGCCAAGAAAAATCACGAGTGTGAGGGTGAGTGAGGACCGTGAGATCGTGAAGGCTTTGAAGGCTTTGAGGTCCGTGAGTGCGTGAGGGGTATGAGTGCGTGGGGGCAGTGAGGGCGTTGAGTGCGTGAGAGGCATGACGGGTGTGAGGACCGTGAGCGCGTGACGGCCGGGAGGGCGGTGAGTGCGTGAGGGAGATGAGGAGTGTGAGGCCCGTGAGTGCGTGACGGCCGAAAGGGCGGTGAGTGCGTGAGGGGCGTGAGGTTCAGTGAGGGTGAGTGAAGGGCTGAAGGTGAGTGCGACTGTGAGGATGAGGGTGGGTGAGGGGCTGAAGGTGAGTGTAGCTGTGAGGGTTATTGTGAGTGAGGGGCTTATGAGTGGCTGTGAGGGTGAGTGATGACGACCTAAAATGCCGACCTCTGTGCCCAAGTACGCCCGCCTATATATGTGTCCTCTTGACCGCTTTTTCTTTTTTTAGTGCTGTTCTTGAATGGCACGTTAAGCTTGGAGCTAGCAAAGTGCTGGTGACGTCACCTGGATTTTTCACTCAGACCCCACCTTTTGTCTGGAGCTATACTCCGTGTCACCAGTTCCGTGCAGTACAGGCAAAGGCAACGCCAGGCGAGGGGAGAAAGGGCAAGCACCAAGAAGGCTGGGGAGGAAGAGAGAAATCTTTTCTCCTCTCTAGCGTCCCAGAGCTCCCTTCCCCCCTTCGGCCTCCTCCCCCGTCCCGCCTTCATAGTGCTCGCCTCTTCTCTCTTCACCTGGTGTAGCCTTCGCCTGTACTGCACGCAACTAGTGACACGGAGTATAGAGTGGTTCCGTCAACGGAGGATTGTGACGCCAACGCTCTGTAGGATCACAATGAACCATTTTCGAAAATCGCAGGTATGAAAATGCGCGAACCCGTTTTCATGCGAGCACAGACACTCCCACGACCAAAGAAGCAAGATCCTTCTGGCTTTATTGAGCTGCAGTGACGCTAGATTGGGCTTCCCCAAATCTCTTTGCGTGCCTATTGTGGCTTAACTCTTTCTCCTAAGCTCGTTCAAAGGCGTTCCTTTCAACTCCTTCCAAATGCGCGCGTTGCTTCGTTCCGCCAGGTGGAGTCATTTCTAGACATTCAGATTGTGGTATCTTGATCATCTTGACCTCAGTGCGTCAAGAATGGTTGGAACTGGTGCAGAAGGGGGCAGTGAAATGGCGTTTAAAAGCATTTCTGTGGACACTCTCCTGTGTTTTCCTCTTAATCTTCCTAATACTTAGTTGTTGTTTTGTGACAGGGTGAAGGTACAGGTTCTCATTCTCGCCTTTAACTGGGGGGACAAAGTACTCGCTCTTAGTTGTTAATCAGCGAGACAGGCTGCTGTACTCAAGTAGATGTTTCTCCTGAGCGTGCACGTGTGTCCTTCACTCGCATACTCATCAACAAGTCTGGCTGCCTGATCAAGTTCTAGCTCGGCTCTTATGGATATGCAATGCCGTACTACCTGTCAAATCCCCCAAATCGCGGCGGTGCATACTACGAACTTATTGCGGAATACGTCATGGGCCGAGCATGCCGTCAATCTAAAGCGCGGCAGATGCCATGTGCCATGTCTACAACACATAAGTCCCGTTTGTTCCTAAAATAGTTCGGCACGAATCGTGTTGCGTATCTCTAATTATTTCAGAGTAAACTTCAATTGTACCATATAAGACGTACGCTTCTTGAAGGTCATAAAGATGACATCAAAATGTTATATTCAGAGGAGTCATAAAAAATAAAGCACCTTTCTGACTTTTTTTTTTTATTTTCTTATATTACTAGCTTGCAAAGCTTGCCAAGTATCTCCGAATGTAATTCTATTATTTTTCAAATTATTTCTATTCTACTCAAGATAGTTTGTACTAAAAGTAATTTGACTACTACTCAATACATTTTCAAATCGGTATTTAGTATCTTTAATACTTTCGTTGGGTATTTGGCACAACACGGTAAATTCGGACAAACCCTGACGAAAAATGGTACAGCACCGGCACTCCACACAAGGCCGCTAGCGAAAACCGCATTCCCATCGCATGATTACTCGCAAAAGCACAACACGGGATGACTGATCGGCTGGAATTCACCCGGACAGAATTCCAAGAATGACTTTCCCTCGCGTATATCCTTCTCTTCCTGTCTTTATTGTTCCCTCGTTGTTGTTATTGTATTGTCATCGTGTACTCCCCCTTCCACCTTTTCCTCTTTACACCCCCCCCCCCCCCCCGCTGTTTTTGTTTTGCTTTATAGTCAGCCGAGAGGAGGCACTGTACAATGCAATTTCCGTGAGCCATCGCTTGTACCTTGCAATGCGTTTTTTTTTTTTTTTTTTTTTTTTTTTTTTTTTTTTTTTTTTTTTATGCCACGACGTGTCGGTAATGGACACTTTGCTCGACCAAACGCGTTCGAAACCGCTTCCATTTCGTGGTGTTTTCAATTACGAACTGCTCCGGATCAAGCACGAGCAACTGCTGTGCGTATTAGCTAACCAAACAAAAAAAGTATAGAACACGTTTTTTTTCATGCCGCGGTCATGCTTCGCGCATTAGCCGTCAATACCGTGAAAGAGAAATAACGCCTGTCAAAAACACCAAAATAAAAAAAAAAATAATAAAAGAAGGCCCGTTGTTTTTACTTGCAAGTAGGGTTTTTCCTTGTTGGACCAAGCCGCACAGCCCAAAAATTGGACCGTTAAAAAAAAAAATACCCAGAAGAAACAATATTACAGTTTCGATGACACAGAACCTGTTAATATGGACAACATTGTCCGGGATGAACTGAGTAAATACATGCACTTTCGTCTCGTTACTACTAGAAGAAAAAAAAATAACAAACGCATTCTCTTTTTTTTTTTTTGGGGGGGGGGGGGGGGGGGGGGGGGTTATATTAACAAGACGTCACTGTATATGTGATAAATAGCAGAAATTTGCGGTAGTAGAGCACATAGCGCTATTGTTCCCTTCATACAAACCTTGCCGGCATTTCCGATAGCAGCTATTTTCCTCGAGCCTATGATGTATTTCGACGAGAAAGGCATGAAATTCGGGGGAAAAGTACTGGTGGCCGTTAAAGGGTAACTGCAAAGAAAAAAAAGTTTTTTTTTAAATAGCCTAATTGGGACAAGCATGTCAAAAAACAATTTTTCCGCGAGAAAAAACATTTTTTACAGCAATATTTATTGAGTGAGACTCATTTTAGTTTGCGGCTATTTTGTCCGTTTTAAATCGCGCGCCACGAAGTTGTGATTATGTGACGTCAATCCCAAAAGGTTCTCATTGGCTAAGAGTTTGATTGACAGCTTAGATCTTGGTTGTTAAACCTTTGTTATATGTTGCAATTTCCTTTTGAGCGGCATATTTTTACGTTTAAAGAATAACCCATGTGATGAGAGTTATTATTATTTACAAAAGGTTTACAAGACGGGCACTTCCGTTTGGATTCATACAAACAAACGCTTCGCCATTCTTTCATGGCCGCCGAAGTCCCTGCTCCTGCTTGTCTCGCCTACCTCGACTAATCGTTCCGCCGAAGTGATCAGTGTTTCGTGCTGACCCAGGTGCTTGAGTGAGACTTCTTGAAGTGAAGTAGTGTGTGTTTAGCAGCTGTCGCAGGTGTTAGTGATAGGAAGCGACGCGGGGTTTCGGCTTTCATAGCGCGGTTCTTTCGTTTTCCTCTTTGCTTGCTTAGCGTGCTTTTTTTGTTTTTGTTTTGCTTGTTTGCGCGTGCAAATGCTGACTTTTCGGAGATGTCAGATGCGTGATCCCGACAGTGAGCCTTCCAGCAGCCATGTCGCCCCGAAAGGAATGCTATTTGGCTGGAGGCAATCGGGCGTTCGCGTAGCGACCAACGTGTCTAGTTACGTTCTCGTCATATCGCTCTGGAGGCCGTCGAGATTCGCCCCGTGTGCACCTAACGTCCGCGACTAGACAGAAAATAAAAAAAACACTATGTCCCCTACGTAAAAATGGTCTCAGTTCATGCATCTGTATGCAGGTACGAAATCGTGCCCAAATTTATTCACACCGCACGATGCAACACGTCGCTGTGCAAACGCAGTCCAACACGAAGCATGAAAACGGCAGATTTAGGTCAACAATTCGGAGTTCATTGTTCAATTAAAACGACGTAATTTTGTTGAAAACGCCCGCAGCTTTGTACTCACGGTATGCGTCGGGAAACTTCCACATTTTGAAACAGAACGAGGCAGATTTACTTTTAAAAACGCTCCCAGCGTCCTCCCGGACCAGTTTGACTGGATCAGCTGACGACGACGGGACTTAACTGGTTGAACGTCAACCCCACAACAACCAATTTGCGCTCCGTGTTAGCACCGCATTACACACACCACGAACGTTTCAGCTCTGTCGCATCGCCGTGTTGCACCAAACAGAACGAGATCGCCGAAACCAACGCAACGCTGTCGTGAACCTTGGCTTGTGGTTGCGCACTCGTGGATTCTGTGACTCCCTTCGCTTTCAAAGCGCGCACGACGATTACGAACGATACTTTCCGTCTTCCGGGAACATCACAGGGGCACTTCTCCGGTCACGTCTTCGCTACATGTGCTCGCAAACCACCAAAACCACCAAAACAATACCGCGGCCTGGCGTAGTTGCCAGATCTTGCCGGAAGTCGAGACGCTGCGTCGTTCAACTCCGCAACGCAAGGAGAGTGAGGGGCGGGGCGTACTCCTCTTCCGCGGGGGGTCGAAAGAGCGGGAGTTTCAAATGTGGAGAGGTTCTGACTCTACTAAATTACGTCCTGTGGCGTAAATATTGATAAAAAAAATAATTTTTTTCGTGGAACATTTGTTTTGTGACATGCTTATCCCAATTAGGCTGTTTAAAAAAAAACTTTTTTTTCTTTGCAGTTACCCTTTAAGTCAGCGCCGGGGGAACGATATGAAAACTTATGCCGAGTGTGTCAGGGTAGAAACAGCCACCAGTGATGGTTTTAACTTTTTAGTTGGGAACTATTATTTCCCTCCTCCTTTTGATGATGCAGAATATGTAGAACATTTTGAAACTGTTCAGAAAAAAGTTGACTTTTCTAAATTTCGTGTTCTGATCTAAGGTGATTTTCACTTGCCCGGAATTGATTGAAGAACCGGTGTTGCTTCTTGTTTATCAAGTGTGACTCCTAGGAAAGCCTCTTGGTCACTTTCGTTTGTATTTTTTTTAGTCAGTACAATGCACTTGCGAATAGTGATCGAAACGAGCTAGATTTATGTTTATCAGATGCTCCGCTTGATCCCAGGATTCCGGCTGTGAATCCGTTACTGCCATAGATGCTTACCACCCGCCTTTTAAAACAAAATTCTGCTTGTCATGCAGGCCTCATTTTAATAGAAATTCAGCAGCGTATTACTATTCTCGAGGGAAATATCTTGGCTCGTACAAATTTATGGAGCAGTATGACTGGTCGGATGTCTTAAATATACCATAGAGTTGACTCAGCTACAGAAACCTTGACATCTATTGTAAAGTGCTACGCGATGGATATGTTTATATCGAAACGGTTTACGCGCTCTTCCCATTACCCAAGTTGGTTTTCAAGAGAGTTAAAAAATCGCCTCTCGAATGAAGCTTCACTGTCATCATTTGTGTAAAAAAACAAAACAGGATTAGATGTGTGGTATCAGAAGTTCAGCATTTATCGCGCTATGGTCAAAAAATTATACGAGCAAGATAACCAAATGTACCTAAATGACATTAAATATAACCTAAAGAAGAAAAAAAAAACTTTACGAAGCAACGTTTTCGTGAAAATAAGTCACATATTTGCTTCCGCGACGATAATGGTTATCTGTGTTCTCAGGCCGACATTGCAACTCGTTTCGCTGAGTATTTCAGTTCCTTCTATTCTTTTCACACAAGCAGCTCTTTTAGTTCCGTTGACGTTGAGCGTTCCGATTATCTGCCTACACTTACTGTTTGCATTGAAGACATTTTAGAGGCTATAAAACAACTGAAACCCAAACTATCAACCGGCATGGACGGGATCCCTAGTTTTATTATAAAAGTTTGTTGTTCTATTTTTGCTCCAGTTTTAACGCATATTTTCAACTTGTCTCTTGCACAGGGTTATTTCCCCGAACTTTGGAAATTCTCCGCAGTTGTGCCTATTTTCAAGTCCGGTGATTAACCATTGGTTAACAATTACCGGCCGGTGTCACTGTTACGTGGATTTGCAAAAGTATTTGAAAAAAGTAGTCCATAAGCGCCTTTACTTTTATCTGAGCCCAATGATACTGAAGCTCAGCACGGATTTTTAAAGGAAAGAACGGTAGAATCTAACTTATGCTCATTTTTTTAAATTTCTCAGTGCCGATTGCGCCCACCAGGGTGCAGGTTGATGCGATTTATTTCGACACGTCTAAAGCTCTCGACCGTATTAGTCACGATTTACTTCAACAAAAGCTCGCTCTGCATGGATTCAGTTCCTATCTGTGCGCATGGTTTTCTAGTTATCTGAGAGGTCGTCGAAACTCTGTTCGTGTTGAAGAAAGCTACTCCGACGAGTTTGTTTCTCAATCCGGGGTGCCCCAGGGCTCCATCCTGGGACTGCTTTTGCTTATTTTGTTTATAAATTATATTGTTTCGTGTGTTAGTGGCGCAAAAATTCTTTGCCGATAATGTTACACTATTTTATTAAATGTGAGGTCAGTATTTGATTGCACTAATCTTCAAGCTGACATAGAACATGTTTCAAATTGGTGCTTGAAGAACCACTTGTCGTTTAATTCGGAGAAAACTAAACATATTGTACTATCTAGAAAGAGAAAGCGTGAATTCATTTCTTTTTCTTACAACCTTGAAGGCGCCTTGATACCCCGGGTATCTTTTGTAAGGAACCTTGGTGTCCGTAATGACAGCTCACTTTTTTTTTTTTTTTTTTTTCAAAGAACGCGTGTTTATAACTGCTAATGCTGCGTTAAGAGTGTTAGGCATTATTTCTCGGTTCTGGAGGCCTGAAGCTCTCATCACCCTCTTTTTTGTTGCATTTATTTAAGTCACTAGTTAGATCACGGTTAGAAGTTGGCTCGGTAATCTGGAATTCATTATCTCTTGGTCAGGCAACAGAAATCGAAAATGTACAACAGCGGGTGATGAGAATAGTGTATAACCGCTATATTGGAAGGAGGTTTTTTTTATCTTCGTGAAATGCTACTTCACCGTTTTGCATTATATAAACCTGCCATGAGGAGGCAGTTCAGAGATTTTGTTTTTTCTTCATAAAGTTGTTCATGCTCACGTCAAGTCAATGGACTTACTACGATCCATTGACTTCCATGTTCCATCAAAGGCCAGCCGGAATGTATTAACGTTTTATCCATCTTGCATGTCCCGTATACCCTTTGTCACGGATTCAATCGGCCTTCAATAAAAAACATCACCTGGATATTTTCATTTGTCTTCGGGAATTTACCTTGCTTGTTCATGAATGGATGTCTTTCGCCTAGATATTTTAATGAGACTTTTTGTATTTAGTAATTTTGTGGTATTTGTGTTTAGTGTTTTGGTGGTATTTGTATTTAGTGTTTTTGTGGCATTTGTATTTAGGGTTTTTGAGGAATTTGTATTTAGTATTTTTGTTTTTGTGGTATTTGTATTTAGTGTTTTCGCGGTATTTGTATTTAGTATTTTAGTGCACCTCAGTGGACACTGGAAAGTTGTTTGTGGGCACATAAAATAAAGAATTATTATTATTATTACCTTTTTTGGGTAATTAACTAAACATTTTAATTAACCTTCTTAATTAGTCAAAATACACATGTGGTTTCAATTAGAAACTTGCTGAGCGCCATGAAAAACCCATAATGGGACACTAAAGTCATTTTTGAAAAAGGTTCTTTTTGATCTTATATTGTTATTTTTAAGAACGTGTTAGTTTCCACATATATCAAGTCCTATATTACAAAACTGCCTATTCATCTCAGGGCAATAGAAAAACATGTGGACTCTTTTGTCTCGCGGACTACATTGTGTACACCAACGAAAGCCCTACAATACGCGCAGATTCCAAATGATTTTAATCTAACTCGTTTTGAAGAGAGTCTGATAGGTACACATTTGGATAAGACTCCTCTTTTTCTCCGGGAGCGAAGCCATATCGCTTGCAACTCGCCGACAAGCGCCCTTCGTCGACCACTTCGCTGAAAAGAAAATTCTCAAAAAGGGGGTGTCGCGATTTTGAACACGCTTTTAACGAGGAAATAAGCTACGCACGATTGTAATTTCGGGTTTGTTAGGATGCTTAGAGCGTCTAGATTGATTTATCACCACAAAAGGACGATCTCAGAATCGACTTCAGTGCCTCATTTAAGTCAGTCAATTTTAGAAAGACTTGAAGCACGTGGGAAACGCGAGGGTGCACCAAAGTCACCACTCGTGCAGCAGGTTAAAGCTAGCGAAGGAGGAAACGCGGATGATTAGATTATCATTCGCGTTTCGCGGTTCCCATAGCAAATAATAACAAGCATTCGTACAAAAAAAAAAAAAATAAAAAGAACGCGTTACGCTTAGAGACGCGGAGAGTCCGGTTCGATTCCCAGCCCCATAGAGAGCAAGCTTATCGTCAGAGGACAAGAAAGGCACATACTAAGGAGAGAAGCAATACACTGTAGCAGCAACCGCCGTCGGCGTACTTTCTTCTGTTCTCGCACCGAAAAAAAAAGAAACAAAAAAACAGTTCTCACGCTTTTTTTTTTTTTTTTTGCTTTGTTTGTTTTGTTTGGTATCTTAACCGGAAGTGAAGGTCAAGGCAAGAATGCCAAACCAACCAAAAACCAAAAGTGGAAACAACTGCAGAAAGGAAACAAAAAACCGGAGCAATAAGGGAAACGAGAACTCCATTACGAACCCCTCCTCGCTCACCTCTTCCTCCCAACCCACCCCGTGCAGTTCCGAGAATAAACGACACAAAAAAAAGGGTAACCAAGATGAAAAAGAAGAGCAACCTAACGACTCGCTCGCTTGGTCCCGGCCAAGACCATCACTGTCCCCTTCGGCACTTTTCCCACCGCAGCAACCAGGACGTGCCGTCGGAGCAAGCAAAATCAACAAAACGGGCAATTTTTTTTTTTTTTTTTTTTTTACGCGCTTTACGCACTATTAAATCCAAAAACGCCAACAAGTATATACGCAAAGGAAGACGTACTATACACCTCGCCCCTAACCAAACAGAAACCGAATGATACACGGCAAAACTAAACAAGCAGGTCGCTATACGCACACGGGCGTGCACGTACAGCGACGGCAAAAATAAAATAAAAAATATAAAAATGAAAGCGCAAAAACAAAATCGAATAATATTAGGCACAAGTGAGACGACCCGTAAGTGCCGCTGCAACTGAGGCGATAACGAGGAACCACAGAAGAAAAAATAAATAAAACACTCAAAAACAACATCGAAGATAACCAAGCAATGAAGTCAGAAACACACAAACACAAAAAAGGAGTTCGCAAACCGGAAATGGCTAAGACACCGTGGGCTATTTCGGTGCTGCCGCCGCCTCAGCGATGGCGTCCAGATGAGCAGAGAGAGAGAAAACAGAAATGAGCAAAAGAAAAAGGAAATCTAACAGAGGGCAGCAGCAGCGAACTCTCAAGGATTCGAAGACCAACCAAATGGTCAGATCATCCATTACAAAGCCTGGACGCTCGAAACGTAGCGTTGACGAATGTATGGAAATAACCACGCGTTAATTGAAACGCAAACTCGAAGCTCCTAACTTTTGAGTACCGTTAACAACGACGTTACCCGGACGACAGTGGTGAGTCAGGCGAACTAGAAATATGGACGAACAAAAGGTTAGGGCACAAACGAGCGGGTGGTGGTTAAACATTTGACTAAAATCCCCGAGACTGGGACGAGAAGGGACGGACAAGCACAAAGTCTCAAGCAGAGACCCACCTGCTGGCAAAAGGGTTCCCTCGACCAAGGACAGAAGATCGAGGTGTCAAACCATATCGATACAGAGTCCAATCTGCATCACACGCTTAGTAATTGAACGCAGTCATTGCAAACTATCATTCCGACGAGACTTAATACGACGGAAACAAAAAGAAGCTGCAGATTTTTTTTTTTTTTTTCGATAAAGTTGCACGGCGCATTTTGCGCAGATCGACTGCGAAGACAGTCGGAACACTTGACCTACTTCAGTACAACACAGGTGCTCATACACCAAACAAAAGACAAAGTTCCTTTGAGACGTGATGACGGACTTATCTGCGATGCCTGAACCATGTTCGGAGCATGTTTGCTTCATACATGTGAATGATTCTAACATATCTGAAGACACTCCTTATATGACCAATGCAACGGGATCGCCACACAAGGAAAAAAAAAACGCCTCACACAGCGTCGGCACACTGACCTTTGATATTGATGTACTTACTGGCAACGTGTCAGCGGCTTCACGGGGGAAAAAACAATGTCTGCCTTATACGTAGTACGCTGCCCACGAACACCTCTGTCAGTGTTGTTCACAGATGCTCGAACCTTCAAGTAATTCCAAAGATCAAAAGTAGAAAAGGTTTGCGCACGGCCGCGGCCGGCCTAACTTGCAAACACAGGATGCGCACCAGACTCGCTTACACAATCACGTCGGCTGTTATCACCGCGCACATTCCAATTATAGAACGGTTGGAGTTTGGAGCCGTCAAACGGGATTGATAACGGACATTACATATGTATAAATATGGCGGCTGACAAAATATCAAGGCCAGTTAATGTGTGCCGTGGAATGTGATAAACCGCACGAAAGTTCCTGCCGAGCCGTTACGCGAGCATGCGTAAATTCCTCGACTTGGCTGCGTTTTCCTGGCTATTGTATTCTCCCGGCGATAGAGGGGCAGTCGTGTCGTTCCGGCTTTACCCCAATTTTTCTGTATCGTACTTCTTTCGGATACTTGACCGAAATTCCCTCACTACATTGGAAAACAAAAGAAATTATCCCAAAGCAAGGATAACGACGGCAATGATGTGCCGACGTAGATTGTAACCAGCACAATCTGCTCTGCCTACCGGTCCAAAACTACAGACGCCAAGAGGGTCGGGTTCACTAAACCTAAACCCATGATTAGGGTGCCGTGTTTTCAGAGTTTATTTTTCGTCAAATTCGGAGGGCGTTTTTTGGAGTTTATTTTTTTGCGGAAAATTCGGAGTTTATCGGAATTTATTTTTGCTTGATTCCCAATTCTCCGAAATTCGGAGTTGAATTTAACAGAGTTTCGAATTAAAAATAAATAATATACGAATGTAAACGTATGCTGAACAAAAAAAAAACAAAAAAAAACGCGATTGTATTATTATTTTTTTCAGTTGTATTTGGCTTTGGTGCCATTACTACTGGCAATACTAATTTGTCCAACGACAAAAGTTGCACACAAGTGTTGCTTACATAAATGTCGATACCTCAAAATCCATAAACTCCTGGAGGTAGTCGCTGGGAAGCTTGTAATCATTCCATACTATTCCATCAGCCTACCGCGCGGTAGCGAGGTAGGTTGATGGAAAAGTGGTACAGTGGTAAAGGATGTAATAGAGAAGTTTGGTACTGTGGTAAAGGATGTAATATAGAAGTTTCAACCGTCCGTCTTCCCCACTTTATGAAATCACTATGGTCTATAGACCTTTCCAGCGGCAGTCTCGAACGAAGCGATTTACAGCGCGCGTCCCTGGTTTTGAGAGGGTACGTCAGTGTTGCCCGGCTGCGCTGAGCTGTGGGCTTTCTAGTCAGGGGACTGTGGCAGCCTGCGTAGGCGCACTTCCGGACGCTGGTGGAGGCTAAATTGCCGCGTTCTATTTTTTGTTTTGTGTTCTATGGTGAACATAATGTCTAGGGGTTTTTAGGAATGCATTATATTTTTTTTGGGAACCAAAACAAAGAAATGAAAGCTGTTTTGGTGAGTCAGTGCGCGACACAACAAATGCAATCGGAATGTTTGTTTCATTTTATGTTGATAATTTTACGGCACCATACACTCAGTCGTGTCGAACTACAAAGGTCTTACCGTCAAAAATATTTCACCACATAGGATATCCAAACTGCATGGATATTCTCCGCTCACAACATAAACCGTTCAACGAGTCTCATCAATCGAACAACATAGATTGTACGTACCCCACAGTGCCGCGTTATCCGAACCGGAATTGAGAAAGGTCTCAAATAACACAACATATCCAATATACACTGTCGACGATAGTCACTTCACGACGATCGGACGGAATCCGGTGTGCTTTGGGGCACATGTAGAAGAGAGCCGCTTTTTTGCGCAGTCTCAAAGCAAATGAAAGAACGTGTCTATTCCGTCCCCACTCCCCGGACCCTATCAGGGGGTGTCCAAACAGGACACTACAAAACGCACGACTCCGACAAATCGTGAAAATTGAAGCGGGCTGGAAGCGGGCTGGAAGCGGGCGCGTCCGCTTCAATTTTCACGATTTGTCGTAGTCGTGCGTTTTGTAGTGTCCTGTTTGGACACCCCTTCAGCTACTTTTCGCGAAGATCCGGAACATAGCCGGGAAGGCTTTTTGGAGATTACCTCAACGGAAATAATCCTCCAAGAACGTCGAACTGCCCGCGGCTGCTTGACGGTCGCTCTCTTCGTTGGTTTCCTGCGAAGGCCGAGCAGGCTACGAGCCCTGGTATTTCCTGATTCTCACAGTGCAAGATAACACACAAAGGGTAAGCATCCTAAACAGGCGAATAAAGTTAAAACTCCCAAGAAAAGCCGGTGAACTCCGACCGCACAATGCAGGTGGGGAGTCACGCTGACCGGGTTTCCACAGCTCAGGCGGGTGCCAGAAATTTCTGGCTGATAGGGGTCGCTCGATTCGCAAAATGGCGGCGGCCAGAACGCTGTTTTTGGAAAGGTCTATAGCTTTCACTGTTAACAAACACAACCTCTCCTTCCTGAATGGAGGCTTATTGCGGAGAAGGCGCCGTGTAACCGAGCTTTCGGTTTCACGTCAAAAGATCCCCAGGTAGTCCAAATTAATCATCAGTCCTCCGCTGGGGCGTGCCAAATGCCCGTCGGTGGTTTGGCACGTAAAACCCCAAATTTGACTTCCTTCCTAAATAAAAAACGCCAAAAAAAAAAAAAAAAAAAAAAACAAGGACGAAGAGGCTGCTCCTCTAAAGCACAAATAGTACGACCCAAACTGGAAACATAGATAGTGACTTTTGTCGCGACCCGAAAGTACAATAACCTGTTGTCCTGACTGAAATTTGAAACATGAGTGTGGTGGCATTTTCCCAGGACCACTGACTCTACGCGCTGATCAAACCATCGATTATAAAATACTTTTGTGTGCGCGTTTGTTGGTGGGGTGGTGGAGGGGAGGGGGGGGGGGGGGGGGTGAAGGGATTGGCACACCGAAATTCGGAGTTTATCGGATAACTCCGAATTGCCCAAAATTTTAACGGCGAGTGTTTTTCGGAGTCATCCGAAAACACGGAATCCTGCGCATAATCAACATGTCCGCAAATATTCCCGATTTTCGCAGGGTTTGCAAAGATACCTTTTTGTTTTGTCTTTTTACAATCTTACCTTTTCCTTGTAGGTATACCCCTACAGAGACACCGTAAACTGTTTACATTCTATGCAATAAAAAAAAAAAAATAAAAACGTGTCATTTTTAACGGGTGTATCTCAAAACGTCCCATTCGCGTTTGAACCTTGCGCATTTCGTCCCATCCTCATTTGGTCCTTCTCGTTTGGACCTTCTCATAAAATCCGAATCAGTTTTTTCTCAACTGGACCCATTCTCATTTCGCCCGTTATCTGAAAACGTCCCATTCGCATTTGGACGTTACGTATTTCGTCCTATTCTCATTTGGTCCGCCTCGTCTGAACCTTCTCATATGATCCGAATCAGGTTTTTCTTCAACTGGGCCTATTCTCATTTTGCCCGTTATCTGAAATGGACCATTCGCATTTGGGCCTTGCGTATTTAGTCCTATTCTCACTTGGTTCACCTCGGTGGAACATTCTCATAATATCCAAATCGTTTTTCTTTTTTTTTTTCTTTTTTTTTTTTTTGGCAGTTGGGCTTATTTTTATATTGCCCGTTCGCGCTAAGACCGAATCGGACTACCTTGGCAGGCTTATGCCGTCATTATGCTTTCCCGGCTTTGTACGTGAGTCTTACCTTGCTTGGGCACCCAACATACCATCAGATATAGAGTCGAAGTATAGCTAAACCCACCCCTTAGCTTGGTCGAATTCATTTTTCTGCATTCGAAGAAAGGGATACTATGTTTTACCGACGAACATCTCTCGTAACCCCCTCCCCCTCCTCGCCCTCCCCCCCCCCCCCCCCCCTACGCGCACACACATACACTTCTCACCTCCCAAAAATACAAATACTACAAGATAGCGTAATGCGTTTGTACAATGACGCGTAGCTGCTTTCCTTTCTCGAAACGAACGCAAAGAAAAGAAACAACGATGAACACTTAACTTGGAAACTCTGATCAGAAATAGCACATGTATGTTCAATATAGAACTGGTTGCATTGCCACAAATCAAGCCACTTCAAACAAGATGACAATTCGGAATGTGATCTGTCTGCGATAAGTAGTTGGTCTGTTCTTTTGTCAGGCACTATCTTTTCTCGACGACCACAACGCACGGCTGAAATCATTGGCAGAGAGAGTAGGCCGGTAGCGTGGCACAAACACAAAAGAAAATATTAGTGAATTTATGAATATATATTACTCGAAAAAACCCAAATTCGGGGTAGAAAGAGTGAAATGTGCTGGGTTAAAGCGAGATATTTATGAGAATATCTGTTTTGAGAAGGGCCAAGTGAGAAGGGCGAAAAGAGAACGGGCTCAAATGAGGGTGGTTGAAATACGAAGGACGATATAGGAAAGGCCAAATGCGACAGGTCAAAGTGAGAAGATCTTTTTGAGAATGGTTGTTCTGAGAAGGGCCAAGTGAGAAGGGCGAAAAGAGAACGGCCCCAAATGAAAGAGGTTGAAATACGAAGGACGAAACGCGAAAGGGCCAAATGCGACAGGTCAAAATGAGAAGGTCTTTTTGAGAATGGTTGTTTTGAGAAGGACCAAGTGAGAAGGGCGAAACGAGAACGGGCTCAAATGATAACCACCCATTTTTAACAAGCTATCTGGGGCGAAGAGAAACGAACACCCCCAGGCCACCTAAGGTGGCCCCCAAAGGTGCGTGCGATGACACCCTAGGACTGATACACACCGTTGCAGCTATACGATGGACCGCAAATGACGCTGCGAGTTATCCCGGCCAATCCCATGCAGTGTTAGTGTAGCGTGGCCTTCGGGAGGTGCTGCAGTCACGTGACGTTTTTACAGCCCCGCGTCGACTGGGAGGGCTCGTAGCACCTGCTGTGTTCAATCGTTAGGCGAAATAAAGCGTCGATACCTGCACGCGCCGCGCAGAGAGGCCCATCGCCGCAGCGTGGTCCGCTGCCCCAATTCAACGAGGCGCGCTGCCATTTCTCAAAGGACGGTCTCTCGCTCCCCTTCCCCCCTCTCTCTTTCTCCCTCGCGTCGTCCAAAGAAGCAGTCGATCTTATCGGTTGGCGGCTCACGAGCGAAATATCGCTCTCGTCGCTTCGCCAAAAGAACTCCCCCAACCTCCGGTACGCGCGTTATACAAAGAACTTCGGAAACGATCAGCGAGGCAGATCGGGCAACAAACACCCATCATCCATTGCCCGGCTTCCTAATCTCGCCCCTTAATCACAGGGGGCGAGGCACCGTAACCCTCGAGAAAAGAGGAGGCGAGCCCGATGTATTGTTAAAATCGGGTTTCATATATCTTACTTTTTTTTTCTTTTCGAGTAAAAAAAAAGACCTCCTCGAGTTTTTTTAATGCGGAACACCACGGCCAGGTGGCGCAAGTCACCACCTGTGAGAAAATGGTACCACCGATGTCATCCATCCATCGGGTTGTATAGTGTCGAAAGGCGGAAGGCGAAGCTTGGATAAAGTGAACTGGAGGAGGAGGGGGGGGGGGGGGGGGGGGGGGGGGGGGGGAGATCAGGGCACCGACGCGCGCCATGCATTTGTGTGAAGGGACGAGCGTGGAGAGGTCCCGAATGTACGCAGCGGCGCTGCGGTAGTATGGGCCGAGCGTTCCTAGGGCCTTTGGCGAGCAGGTTTAGCTTGGCGGTTTGGCAGCGCAAACTGGCTCCCGTTCACATCTTTCCCCCGTGTTTTATGTCTTTTATGTCGAATGAAGTGCAATGTCGAATCGACTAAAGGCCTGTCCAAGCAGGAAACGTGAGGCGACACTACTCCGGCAAAAATCGTAAAAGTCGAAGCGCCCGGCAGTCCGATGTCTGTTTGAACACCACCGTGGCAAAATCACGATTTCCCTCCTCGCTTCCTCCGCTTTTCGGTGCGCGTCAGACGTGACGTCACACGCCACCAGCCAATGCTGTCCACCTGTTTTGCCGGGCCCTCGAATCCTTGGCCGTGTTCCAAAATTTACTCGATCTTACTCCAGGGTGAGGGTTTTGCGTTCGAAAACCTACCCGCGTCCAGCGTCGCTCTGTTTTATCACGCGACACTACCCGTCGGAGTAGCTCGGAACTATTTGGGTAAGATACCGGCCACAGCCCTTCCCTTTCCCGTTTTTTAGTGGCTGTCCGGACCCACGTGACGAGCATGCTCCAGGCCCCCGTGAAAGGCACGGGCTACCTTTGACGGAGGGAACTTTCCCCCCGGCAAAAAAGACGGACGGAAGCGGAGCGCTGCACGACTTATGTCGGAGTCGTATCGCTACCACAGCCCGTGCTTTGGTGGCGCCCTCTCGTGCCGTCGACACGAGGTGCGGCAGCCGTGACCGCTCTCAGAGCTCACTTTTCCTCCTCTAGTTCACTTTGGCTCGGATGTACAATCGCTTACGGTGATGAGCGACACCAACCGGAGAACAATCTAGTTCTTAAGAAAATGAAAAGAGTGAGATGGATGGAGCGAGCCGACACGCGGGACAAAGGAGATGATTGGATTAGAACAAAAATGTGGCGTAACAACGCAATCTCCCAAGGAACTTTTGTGAAGAAACGCTTCTGGAGGAAGTACCGCCATTCACGCGCACAAATAAAAAAGAATACGGGCATTGTTTTGGCATCGGTGCGGGAACGTACGATAACTACTTCCCGAAACCCGGCGAGAACCAAAGGGGTTAAAAGACAACAAGCAACATCGACAGCAGTGAAGATAGGCGGAGCAGCAACGCCAGACACAAAGTGAGAGATTTTTATCCGATCATCCAACCCTCGCCTTGACTCGCGAAAGAAAACAGTGGAGGGCGGAACAGCGCTCATTGTCAGGTTGTTTAAAAAAAGCAAAACAAAAAACACTCACACACACACGCACACAGACACACACACACACACGGACGCACGCACGCACGCACGCGCGCACGCGCGCACACACACACACACAAACACACACACAAACACACACACACACACACACACTTTTCCGAGCATTGTTTGATCTCATATCTACAAACCCCTTCATCGCGGCTGTGTCTGCAAGTGTTTTGTTTGCATTCCTGCATTAATGCAAAATTTAAAAAGATAGTGACGGGCAATCGCCGTACGTTTACATCTTGAGGTGGACGACATGCTCAACCAACCAACGGACCTTTTTCAAGAAGAGTTCTGCGGATGGCGCACGCCTTCTCCACACAGCGGCGAAAGCTCAACTACGGTCGCCGTCTGGAGTGGGAGTTGCACTACCTTTCCTGCGTCTTCCTCGACTCGGATAGATCGCGAATGAGGCACGCAGGAGAGCAACTCCCTTTCCGGACGCCAATCGAACTTCCAGCTTTCGCCGGTTGGTGTCGTCTTGAAACAAGGTTCAACACGACACCAAGCGTAGTAGGGAAGGAGAGGAATCAGGTTTAGAATTCAGCAGCGAAAAATCAGCAGTCATGATTTTTAACGAGGATGAAGTTGAGAGGCTGAAGATACAGAATATTACAGTTGAGAGAGCTAGTAAATACAAGTATCTAGGAGTATGGATATGTGATAGTGCAGAATATCTCAGAGAGCATGAAAAAAATATAATAGGTAAGGGCAACAGAAATGCAGCTGTAATGAAAAATAGAGAACTTTGGAATTACAACAGGTATGAGGTGGTGAGAGAGATTTGGAAAGGGGTCATGGTGCCTGGCTTGACTTTTGGAAACGCAGTGCTATGCATGAAATCCGAAGTGCATGCGAGACTAGAAATAAAACAGCGCGGAGTAGGTAGACTGGCTTTGGGGGCACATTGCAAAACGCCAAACCAGGGAGTACAAGGAGATATGGGATGGGCGTCATTTGAGAGCAGGGAAGCGGTGATCAAGATAGGATTTGAGGATAGGTTGAGGCAAATGGATGGGGAGCAATGCGCACGAAAGGTTTTCAGCTATTTATACATGAGGAGTGTAGACACAAAGTGGAGACAGCGCACTAGAAAATTAAGAGGAAAGTTTTTGGGCTATAGCGAAGATACGGAAGAGCAAGTCTCAGTTAAGAAGAAAGTTAAGGCCACAGAAAGAGATCGGTGGCTAGAGGGAATGCAGACAAAGACGGCTCTGGAAAGCTATAGATTAAACAAAAGAGTTATTGCCAAAGAAAGCATTTATGACAATTCTAGGGGAAGCTCATTGCTGTTTGAGGCAAGAACGGGTGTTCTGCGAACCAGAACATACAGAGTGAAGTACCAGGAAATGGATACAGTGTGCACTGCTTGTGGAGAGGAGGACGAGACGGCTGAGCACTTGATACTCTACTGTAAAGGGCTTCACCCTATGCCTACCGAAGACAACATAGACTTAATAAAGTCATTGGGTTTTAGAGACAGCGAAGGGAGAGTAGATATCAAGACTGTAGAGATTACCAAGCAAAGAGTAAGTGAATAGTGGCAGAAATCGAGAGAAAACTAGGTATTTTCTTATTCACTGATGGCAAGGGGGTTTCATAGCCTCACTTTCTTTGCACTGCGGAGTGAATATAGTTTCACATTTAAATATTCTAAGCTTAAATGGTAAAACAAAATGGCTAGGTGGCGTAAGCTACCGCCCGATCCAAAGGGCTCATCCGTATTCATCCATCCATCCATCCATCCAACAAGGTATTTTCTTAGTAACTAATGACAAGGGGGTTTTATAGCTTCACTTTCTTTTCAGCGCGGAGTGAATATAGTTTTCACATTTAAATATTCTAAGTTTAAATGGTAAAAGAAAATAGCTAGGTGGCGCAAGTTACCGTCCGATCCAAAGGACTCAGCCGGATTCATCCATCCATCCATTCTGAACATCTTGGGCCCTATGCTACACGGACATCGTTGCACATGCATCCTTCCATCATCGGGTGTCGTTTTTGGAGTCATCAAAACTGTCTGCAAAAACTCTCTAATAGGGTATATAGACGAAGTTTTGGGTAATGACCGTGGGTAAAATACACGCATTTTTTGTCTCGTTATTAAGGACGGACGATTTCTCGGAGAAACCGCAGGTGTCCATTACTCACGAGCCACGTACGTTTGTCTCCATAACAACCCAAAGCCATGAAAAAAAAAAAAAAAAGAATTGTACAGACGCAGTAACTAGTTCAAGGTTTTTTTAGAAGGCCATGAAAAATATGTCTTGATTTGCCGATAGATGGTTCCAAACATTTACGGAAAAGGAAGGCCTATCAGTCGAGGATCCACAAGCCTGCGATATGTAAGCGAAATAAATGCGCTCCGCATTCCTTCATCGAACTACGATCACCGTTCGAGTGCGAATAAAACGAATAGAAAATAAGAGGATGCGACCGTTATTATTACGGCCTTCTTTCCCTCCTCTCGACTGTTTTCATCTGGTTCGAGGCGTTACCTTTGGCAACGAGCCCGCCGAGGCCGGAAAGGAAGGCCCGAACGAAGATCAGGAAATAAAACGGAGACAACAAAAGGAGCGTACGCGCGGTGTCGACGCTATACTAACGGTCCCAAGAAGGCCCCGAAGAATGCAACGAAGAACGACGGACATACGACGCCCTCGCGTAATGGCAACGGGTCGATTCGTCGTGAGTCGGGAAATGCGTCGAAAAGCTCAAGAAGCTATCCAATTCGAATTGAGCGACATTGCGTCCTAGGTAGTGGAAGCCCCTCCCACCTCTCTCCCCTTTGGCAGAGCGGACGCTGGAGAGGTGGCGATCTCCTCTCCACCGTTCGCTCTGCCAAAGGAGAGAGGTGGGAAGTGCTTCCGCTTCCTTCTTGACCGACTATAGTAATATTAGTACTAATGATAAAAATGTATTTGGGAAGAACGAGCTGGTAAATGATGAGGCCCATCTATAAAAGTTGGTTGAAGGAGCACAGGATCCGGTACGCACACAGGCACTTAACAGACTTGTTAAAAAAAAAAAGTGAAAATTACATTAATTTGGTTTGTGCAGGTGAGTTATACGGCCAGGAGAGCGTGGTAACGATCAGTCGGCTAATCAACTAAAGCACGTTAATTAACGTTTAAATTCTTCAAAATAAACGTATGGTTATAATTAGAAACTTGCTGAGCGTCATCGAAAACCACTAAATCAGTCAATATTGGGAAGATTTGGAGCACGGCAGAAGCACAGTGGAGCGCTAAAGTTACCACTCGCGCAGTAGGAACAAGGCTATACGGGCACAATTCGCGATGGATGGATGGATGAATACGGCTGAGCCCTTTGGATCGGGCGGTAGCTTACGCCACCTAGCCATTTTGTTTTACCATTTAAGCTTAGAATATTTAGATGTGAAATCTATATCCACTCCGCAGTGCAAAGAAAGTGAGGCTATGAAACCCCCTTGCCATCAGTGAATAAGAAAATACCTAGTTTTCTCTCGATTTCTGCCACCATTCACTTAATCTTTGCTTGGTAATCTCTACAGTCTTGACTCCAGCAAAACGGACGCCACCAAGTGGGAAAACTGGGAACCAGCCGGACCAGGTCGCTCCGCGCCCCTCCGCGTCTCTGGTGGCTTTCGCGAACACGTGTTGTCGGCGCGGTGGCGAACAATGTAATTTGACGAAGGTCCGAATATTTCTTAAGTTTCCCCGAGCGATCATTAGTGTGGTGAAGCCTCAGTAGATTGTCTTCTATTACGTGTTTGAAAGCCCGTTTACTTTACAACACACGGTCGCGTGCTTTCGATTTCTTGAATGAGGAGGAATCACGGAAAAACGTTTTGATTTCTTATGTGTCTTGAATCACATTCAAAGTGACGAATATTTTGTAACTGATAAGTGATTTCCTTTTAAGCATGTAGAACAGTGGACTGAGGACGACAGACGAGGCATTTCACTGGAGGGAACATCAATGTTGCAGTCAAGTTCATCATCATCATTTATTAAAACCTTGAAGGCCATTGCTGGCATTACACAAGGTGGGTGTAACTGCTGAAGAAACATATAAAGGAATGGGAAGGTTCGATAGCTGCTTTTCTTCGGTTTGGAATTGTGTTCGGTTAGCTTCCAGTTTTAGCCACCCACGCCGGTCGGTGCGTTGGCTATTCATCTTGGCGGCTTTTCGCCGAAAAAGCCTCTGGACCGCACTGAAGGAGTCGGGCTGATTACTTGATTAGGAAAACCTGCTCGCAGCAAATGATGAATGAGGGAAATTATCTGTTTTCAAAAGGTGGGGGACGAGTCTCGCAACGTTAGAAGCTGTCACGGCATTTTTTTATCTATCGCACCTCCAATATTTATATTATACCCCCGTCGAAGCCAGCAGCAATACACGTCTAGATTGGTCCGGTTGACCGGCCACTAAAAAGGCTCATTTTCTCCGTTCAGGATTCGAAGCAGAGTTCAACGCAGAGAGGTTCCGCGTGAATCTCCGATGAAGACTCTCTTCAGTTTGTCTCTGTGCTGCAAACTCTTCAGTTTGTCTCTGTGCTCTAGAACCATTTGGCTAAGTTTAAGTAGTATCTCTGTCTGTCAAATATGCTTTTATTCAGCAGTTCAACTAATAGCTAGTCAGCTAAGCTCATATTTCAACCCGAAGGATATACTAATATCGCTTTAGTGGGACCCCCATAGTACGTAATATAATACATAACCCGCCGTCAAAAAGACTTCTCGATTGCTGCTAAAACCTGAATGAAATACGAGTATCAGCTGCTTAGTGGGGCGCCGGCGGATTAACGTGGTCCTTGGCTCAAGAAGCGCTTGTTTAATTTTCGTAATTTTCCTGCAGCCTGTGTTGTTGACCGAGCAGACGACTGGAGCTGTTTCTTAAACGCGGATACGCAGAGAAGCTCGATTTCGCGGACAGACAAGTCGCATGGCCGAGGCATGCGAGTTAGCTGAAAATTACTCTCGGTGCAACAATTCTGTAGTCATCGCCGCTTTCCTTAGATGATCAAAACTGATTAGAGCCTATTAACGTCTCTCCGGAGCCCATATTCTCGGTTTTGAATGAAATCTCCAAAACGAAAGTTTGACATGAAAAGAACAAAAAACACCAGGAAAACAAAGCTATGCTTTGCAAGTTTATGTGCACCAGCTACACTTAACCGTCTGAGTTCAAATACCTATAAAATTGGCCATTAAACAAAAAAAAAAAAAAAAAACTTAAATTGAGCGCGTCACCTGTTCAGGCGGCCCGGCCGACCCGACGCGACCTGGACTCAGCCGCCATGTTTGTTTGCTGGTGGCGCCCCCTATAGGTCGCTGGAGTCGCGAATAACGCGCTCGCGCGGATTTTCTGTCTTTTATCATCCGCGTTTCCTCGCCCCAGCCTTGTGGCTGTTGCACGGACAGGTAACTTTAGCGCAGTACTGCGCTTCCCACGCACTCAGACTTTCTAAAACTTACCGAAGTAGTAGTTGTCGACGGCGCTAGGCAAGTTTCGAATTGAAATATGTGTATGCTCACTCATTAAAAGCAAACTTTAGTTCATTATTCGACTTATCGCTACGATTAGCCCTCTATATTATGCCCCCCTCGCCGTACAACTCACCTGCACAAACCGCATTAGTGTAGCTTTCATTTGCTAGGCTTAAAAAGAAACAACGTGTATATTGGTGTCAAGAGAAGTCAGCGCGTCGAAGGAAGCGGCACTGAACGAGGCAGACGGTGATAATTGGATTAGCCTGTACACCTTTCCAGATCTTATTAGCCAGGCAAAAACTGCCGAATCACCGTCTAGTCGTCGAATGCGCAACGTCTGATATTCTACGGAAGACAGCTACTGCGGATGTTCCGAACGGCGTTCCCCAGCCCACTAGACAAAAATGGCAGCTGGAAAAACGCGATTATTAGACATTATTACTTAGCTACGCCACAAGCCACCTTTCCATACCATGCTTTCCCGATATCCACTTTGATATCCCGATCAAAATTTTGGGATTATGCGTGCCGGCACCTAACATGCCCCGGCGGAGGACTGGGGACGAACTTTGACCACCGAGCGATCTGTTGACGCGCAAGCAAAAGCTCGGCCGGGATTCGAACTCGGCCGGGATTCGCAGACTGGCGCCTCGCCTCGGAGCCACCGAGGCGGCCACTTTGATATCGCGAAGATGACATCAATGCAGAGAAATTCCCCAGAGAACGAGCGTTAATAGTGTGACGTCATTTCGCGGCCGTGAGAGAGAGAGAGGGTAGCCCGATAGCAGGCGGACTTTCCGTTCCAGTGAGAGAATCTACGGTTGCGGAGGCCGACCTTAGCAGACGCACCAGAGCGATCGCCACGCGCCCCCGAGGCGGCTGAACCGATACGTTTCCTCTTATTCCCGTTATCCGGCCATCGTCATCTCGAAGCCCAAAGACTCTCCGGGGCGGGTGAGGCAATCAACAACGCTTGACCTACTATCCTCTGGAATCGGAGCCGAGAACCGGAATCGGTAGCGCCGCAGCCAGAGATCACGCCCGCCCCAAGGCGTGATCCCTTTGTGGCACTCCAAAGAGAAGAAAATAACAAGCAGAGCAACGGGAAAAGCCAACAAATGAGAAGGCTTCGCTCGCGTTCGGCGCTTTTACAGTACACGGCACAGTTAACCCGAATGCGAGATCCATCTCCGCGCCCGCTCGAATTCGGCGGAGGTTAGAGCCAATGCACAAAGGTCAGTTTATCGAGCGTAACTCTGTGCCGGGGGCACACACAGCATTGCGTTCCACTATAAAGGCCGGTTGAGACATTAAGGTTTAGTAGATCGCTCCGATGATTCGGATAACCGATACTCCTCCGACGCCTTTGAGCATGCATCATATCGTTATCGAAACGATCTAAAACTATTTGCAATGTCGTGTGGCTGTCTGTGTGACGACCGCTTACGACAAGGCGGTTGCTATGGTCACCGAGGTCCGTGCAACGCGTTGTGGTGGGCACAAGGAGTCGTAACGCGTGCAGTCAGACTCAAACGCAAATGAACGATACAGTTGGCACCTGTGCCAAACCGCGTCTGAAGACGCGGCTTGGGCCCCGTTCAGCTCTTTCCTCAAGGCTCAGCTGAGACGCTGGTTCTGGCAAGCCGGGCCTGGCGAGCAGAAGTCGCCTTCCGAAAACGTCAATACTTTCAAATGCGATGTTAGACTGCTTTAATACTGTTAGCCAAGTCAGAAGTATGAAAATATGACTATAAACAGTCAGGAAGGACTGATGAGGCGGTCATGGCTGTGGGAAGCTTTTGAACATTTTTGTGACACTGTCAAATGAGCTTATGTATGCAGACGGCCACACTCAGAATTGTACGGCGGTCAGTGGCACCAAGCACATCCTCTACAAACGATCGAACTCAAAGCAATAAGGAGAAAAAAAAGACAATAGACACTTTTTTTTTTTCGGATTTTGGTTTACGACGCGAACGCGTTCCTGGTTTGAAAACGTGGTGTATTTGATAGCAACTATAAGCAATACAAATGTCGCCTTCAATGGTCAGCTGCCACTCGTTGATGCGTTGAGTTTTTCAGCCATTAGAGAGTTTTAGAAGAGGGGACTTCACGCTTTGAGTACCCCAAGAAACTTGAGGTGTCCTATTCTAAAACTCCATGGTCTTCCCTGGAATCCCTTTGCGTAAACACGCGTATCTCGGGGAATGCTGAGCGTGTTAGTTAACAGGTTACATATCACCTCTTTCTTTCGTTACCTCAACCAGCCGACTCTCAGACACACAACAGAAGGGTCCGCTATCGCTGCAACGCAACCCGATCCAACGAGCACCGCCTCGTCATCATCATCATCATCCAACCAGATTACACGCGCACTGGCCGAAAGCAAAACGGCACACGCAGATATTCCAGCCGGGCAACTCTCCCGCGGCGAGGAAAGATTGAAATTCACCGTGCGTCCTGAGGAAGTCAGACGCAAGAAGTTAGCGGCCGGGCACGGTGCTGCGGCATCGAAGTGGGGAGCTCTGCTTTCGAAAAACACGCGCTCGGGCTATCGGGGTCGCCCGGACTGCCACCGGCTCGCAGAGAACGGTCGAACGACCGACGACTCGCTGCTGCCGGCGAAATGCCGGAGAAAAAGTATAAGGTCGCCCGCTCTACCCGTTACAAGAACGAAAACAAAATAGGACGCAGATAAAGTTTTAGAGTAAAAAAAAATAATAATAATAAATAAAAGCTTGTGCGGGACTATCAAAGTCACACACGGTTCAAATCATACAAGGCTAGGGGGGTTAAGGGTCGTGGGAGTAATTGTTCGAACCGAATAGTGCTGCGTCATTCATAGGCTTCAGAGCGCAAGGTAATAGTTACAACCGGCTTGTTTTAGCAATGCTGGAACTAGGGATGACACTGCGCTAGTCGATTCGAAGCACTGGTCACAGAACTCTACTCAACATACAACGTTTGCAGCATCATATGGAGCTTGTGAGATGAAACAAGCGACTAGCCAAATTACATTGATACTGCGAGAGATCAAAGCTGCGAAGAGACATGTTAAGATGTCCGGTACTTTTTTTCAGCGCGGCATTGTCCACAATTTTAGATACCAATCCCTTTGAAAGTTTAACTACCGGAACGCCAACGAAGGTAAAAGATACCGGGAGGCATGAAACGATGAAAGAAAGATTAATATAAAATGTCAACGCTGACGACACGGTCTAAAAAAATGAACGCCAAGGACAATCGTCGAGGTTTGCACTTTTACGAGTACACCTATCACGGGGCGACACAGAGCCAGCAGAATGTGATACAGAAAAACCCTCGTTTGTCAAGCCCCAACATCTGGGCAAATAACATCGCGGCGCGGGGCACATACGTGGAAACTAGACAGCTGCGTCAAACGAATGCTGACTCACCGGCGAACAAACGAAGAAAAAAAAAATGAAAGAAACCTCGACTTTCTGCAGCCGTTGCGCCGCAAACTGACCAGCCGCGTTTCTGAGTGGCCGTTCGCAAGCTGCTACTATTCCCCAGCGCGAGATTCTTATCGTGAAGGAAAAACAAAGAACCACTGACGGTCGTAGCCCCCTCGAGACAGGAAAATACGTTACGATTCGGGGGTCCGTTGCCTCAACGGCTATTTAAAGTCCCGCCCGCTAGCGATATCGCCATCACGACCCATAGGTAACCGCTGTTTCGTCTTCCTAACAAACGAATTTATTTATTTTTCTTATGTCGCTCTATTCGCTTGAGCATGATCGCTCCCAACAAACAGTCGCCCGGAACAGATCACGAGCCAGCAAGAAACAAAAATACTTTGTCGAAGGAGTTCAACGAGGAGCTTACCTGTTCGAACTTGTCGAGGGTTAGAAAGGTGCCACCGGTTTGCGAACTTCGATTGTTTAGGCCGGCACGGTACAACACCAATCCTTCGGTCTGCTGCGTCGCCGCAAATCCAAATAGAGCGTGTAGCCCCCCCAACTCCGGGCTTGTAAATGTGCACAGCAGTTCGAAACACACCGTCGACGAGACGGGAAGACCAGAAAACCGGGGAAAAACACAACGAACAGGAGGTTCGCTCGATGGATCTCGACGCGAACCAAACGGAAAACAACAGCACGGCGCGCGTCGGCACTCCACTGACGGGTTGTCACTCACTGGCAGTTATCACGGGACAATGGCATCGGAAGAGGCACAGCCATGACGGGTGGCAGCGGCGTGGTTGGGGCACGGAGTCGGTCTTGGGGAAGCAGAACGCACGCCGAGCGGCTGTCCGTCCGTACGGTCGCCGCGACTGCACACCGAGATATAATAGACAGCGCCAGGAGAGCTGCCGTTCAGGTTTTCGGTTCCCTCTCTCCTGAAGCAAAAGACGAGAGAAAGAAGGCTGCTGGCACGCGGAAAAGGCTGGCAATGAAAAGTACCCCAGAGCCATCTGGGGAACTCTTGAGAAACTCGCGCTGGTTGTGAGTGTGACGCTCAGTTGACGCGCGAAGTCCGAATAATAGTATGTGACCGTTAGCGGCTAGGCATGGGTTGTGCGTCTCTTTGGGATGCTGTGCTGGAGGTAAACAGGGAGAGGAGAGGAGGGCGGCTTGCATTATAGCGTGCTTACTATCGATAGTATTTTAGTCACTGCAGTGCACCGTTGCCACGACATAGACGAAACTACATATCAACAATTCGGAAGAGCATACCAAAACCAGCACTCCTACAATGAAAGATATAGAGGATTCATTCGGCATTACCAGTGGCGTAGCCAGGCCAATCGGCACCGGGGGCCCTTAGGCAGGGGGGTAAAGGTGGGTGAGGAGGACTGGCAAATCCCGTGCGCCGACACCCGGGGTCCCGAGTGAACGATCGCAAAAGAGAGCGACAGAACACGAGAGAAAGAAAGCAACGTTGCCATGGTAAACGCGTAGAGTGAAAACTCTCAGCAATATAAACAGTGATAATTTAACGTTGTAAACTAAATTGTGAGCTATTTTAACGCTTATAAAAACCAATAAAGTCATTACGCTGCATTAACTTCCCTTCTGTCGAAATCTCGGAAATCTGGTGGTTGCGCAGTTTCGTATTCCTCAACCGCGCCCAGCCGCGCCCCACCGGCGAAGCCGGGTATATGGTTTACTTTAGCGTTAACGCGAGGCCGTACATCTGCGCGCTATGCAAAAAAAAAGCTTCGAAAGGAACGCGAATATCTTTCCACCGGTAAGTTCGTGGATTGTTGAAGTTCACGAAACTGCTCTGATGATGTAACCGTGTTTGGGACCCCGAGGGTCTGCCTGCATAATCCGCCGCTTGCGGCAGCCAGAATGTATGGGAAAATGGCGGACCTTTTCCTCTAGAGTTAGTATGTATGATCTCTATGCCCTTAGGTGTTTCGTAGCCCCCCCCCCCCCCCCCCCCCCCCCTTATTTACTCCCCAAGAACGAAGTGGAAGCTCCTCCCACCCCTTTCCACTTTAGTGGAACGAACGGTGGAGAAGAGGCGACCTCCTCTCCACCGTTCGCTCGGCTGAAGTGAAAAGGGGTGGGAGGAGCTTCCACTTCGTTCTTGACCTGCCACCGACTGTAGTAAAGTGGAAAAGAAGAAAGGGGGGGGGGGGGGGGGGGGGGGGGGTTCGACAAAGGTGGCATCCGCCCCCCTCCCCCCGTCACTACGCCACTGCCCATGACATGGGGGTTATGGAAACTGCCGTTTTAGGACTGGCACGGAGGAGCAGCTTCGGTTCAGAGATGGTGATTTTTGTTGGAAAGTGGTCTCTCTTCAAGTATGTTGAATTTACTATAGCAATGCAATTATGTTCATTCTCTGTATGTATAACTTCTTGTGTTTCGTGTACAGAAATACAATGTTGCAATACTCTTGCAATGGCAGTATTTGAAATAAACTAAAAAATGCTTCTCGAAACAACGAAACGCACGCCACGTTGTAAAAAACGTCGAAATTACACACGAATTAAAAAAACAAAATGTTAATTGCTTGGAGACAACCAGCACTGCATCGCGCTTTGCAGAAAGCATAAATCCTCTCCTGAAGTAAATGTAAATGTTTTCTATCCATTATTAATTAGATTTTTTATCTTGTTTTTATTTGTGTGTGTGCTGTATATTATCTCTTTATTTATTTAGTTTTTGTTGTTGTATTTCTGTATAGTGAGGGCAAATGAACACTCACTCTATTTCCACATTTACAGTTTCGATGCTCGAACGCCGCACACGCTTTGAGATTGGATGGATATTTCTAGTGACCACATAAACAAGCGCGCCACAGGTACTTGGACGCGCCCCGGATATTCCCATACTTGGGCAACATGAACCCCGATCGATGAGCAAAAACGTGTTCTTCCGAATGACTGCCGAAGTGTCTCTCTTTAGCCGCACGCACAGAAGTCGTTCAAACGTTCATTGGAAGCATGGGGAAACCAAGGTGTCAAGAACTTGCGAAACAATATTTAATTCGAATTCAAGAATCGGGCCCAGGACGACCTACTTCACGTTTATACATTTAAAAGCCATGTTTCTGAAAATTAAATAAATATACAAAGAATGCGATAGCCTATTTGTTTTGCTTTATTTTGTTTGTGAGTGTGGGATGTGTACATGGACATGTTAGGATTCTTCACCCAGACGCCCAGAAGCGCACCTCCAACGTTCTATCTGCATGGGCGCTCAGCGTGCACGTGCCAAGTGCCCCTGTGAAGAACATATTAAACCAATTCACCCGCATCTTTGCTTAAACCTCGTTAGAGCACTAGTCAAACTAGACGCCAAACAGCTGAGAGGTTCGCTAACATAAATTTCAGACTCTGGACTTCTTACGTGACTTGACAGAATAGATGCGACTTGCGAAAGACAAACTTCATGGATAAAACCATGCAGTCTGCCGGCCGGTATAAACTTGGTAGCTTCAGAAGTTGGCAACTTCCCTAATTGTGCCTGTCTGTTCCCATTTTCAGAGGGTCAGTGATTTATACAAACCTCTTGCCCCCCAACACTCCCTCATCCCGCAGTCCCCTCTTTTTCCGAGAACAGAACGCCTCCCAGAAACGTGTTACAGCCCTCAGATTGACACAGTAGATATCTTGCAAAAATCGAAGCGATCCCATTTTCTTTTTATATCGGCATATAGTGCCGCGCAAAGCATCTTGGGAACCCTCCAGCCACGAAGTTTGTTTTATTTGGCCAACCTCACTTCTCGACATCCCGTCATGACCAAATACAGTGCTAAAAATTTTTGAGTATGTGAATTTCGACGATAGAATATAGTCGAATATGTGAGTGTCGACGATAGAAGGTTATAGAATGCCGTGGCACGTTTTCTGGGGCTCCCGACGTGTCAGAGTTTGTGCGCAGGTAAACACAAGACTACGATAGCATGGAAAAAGAAGTGTACTGGGTCGGTCATCCACTGCGCGCAATGTTGCGCGCAGATTATGTTTAACTTCTTAGGTATGTTTATGGTCGGTCAAGTTCTTCCCACCTCCTTCGACTTTAGCAAAGGGAACGCTGGAGAGGAGGTCGCCACTTCTCCAGCGTTCGCTCTGCTAAACCAGAAAGCGGTGGGAGGAGCTTTCCTTAACTCCTATAACGTCTGTCAGTGCGGTTACATGCGCTGGGTCGGCACTGCATGATGGTATGTTTGCAACGGCAACGACGACCAAAGGTCGGAAGGAATGCATGATGACTCATTGCGTCCACTCATTAATATCGTCCCGCTTAGTTCCGATTTCATAATTCCAAGGACATGGCGGCACGACGTTCGAAGACGTTGTCATATGTCTTACGCTGCGGGATCTCAACCAGGAATACCCGACGAGGCCAGTCATTACTCCTTGGCATCGTCGCCAAGGACGACATATTTCTCCCCGCGCTAGGAAAACGTACGGCGCACGCGATCGAATAAGACGCGATCCAAATCAATGACCGCGCAACTTATAAGATGAATTAATCGTCGGCTTATGCGAACGATATATAATGGCGTCCGTCTTTGTCAAACGTCACCGCGGACGGCATGTCATAACTAACCCTTGGAGCTCCGGTCATTCCACTCTGTGGACAGAGCGACGCTGTGCTTAACAAAAAGGAAGAGTCAAAAGCGCTCAAAGAACGTGGTTATAGAGCGAGTAAATGGCGGGAAAAGGTTGGCAGAGGAGCAAAGAGCTTCCGCGGCTCCTCGCTTCTCTTGACCTTTCAATTTATCGAGGTTGGGCGAATCTTTAACCAATGGTGACGTGCGCGCTGTGAAGCTTGCTTTCCACACAGTTTGGTGCTGACTGCTCTGGCAAATGTACCATGAACTGGTTCGAGCTTCGTTAAAAAAAATATAAAATGGAACATTATCGGATGTTTCAGAGAAGATATAAACGTGTTTTCTTTGCCTCAAAGTCAAAAAGAAACTATAGCGGCATCGCGGAACGCTTGATCTCCGCATCGGTGTAGTTTTAGCGGTTGGGATCAAAAATTCCAGAGTTGCAGAGCTTACCGTTATTTGATGCGAAAAGTTATAAGCGATTTTCAAAACGTTTCAGTGAGAAAACGGCGGCCAACATAACTGCCGCGAATATACGTGGAGATGGATGGCATATGATATGATACCGGTTACGGACCACATTTTCTCATTGAAATTTTTCGGATATTGATTATAACTTTCGAATCAGATAACGAGGTTCTCAAACATCTGGTTCCAACCGCTATAAAGCTACATGTCGGCGAAGGAGAATGAACATTCGGCAACGCATAGTTAATTTCTAAAGTGAGAAAAATCACGGTTCATTCTTCTCACAACCACCCCGTACTTTAGAGTCGCTCAGAGCATTTCTTAGAGCGCGCAAAGCCTTCTTTACCATGCCTAGGGACCTACTTTTCTTCATATTTTGAGAAGCAAAGAACACTAAATATGTCTGCTTTATCCACTGCTGAAGTACCATTAGCGAGAAGCATATTCCACCTCCCTCCTAATACTCCGTTCACCCTTGTCTCTGAGTGAGGCCGAAGACAAAGCCACCTCCCCCCCCCCCCCAATCCGCACCAATCCGATTCCTCTAAAGGGCCGCGTGACTTCGGTTCGCTTGAGATATGACCCTTGCCAAAAGGATCACGTGACTCGTCATACCTCGGCTCAAGGTAGGAGAGAATAGACCATACCGGAAACATGTGGCGCCCCCAGCGTCTGTCTATCCTTCTAGCTTCCCCCTTTCCTTTCACCCTGAAACGAACAAGTAAGATTATCTAGATATAAAAGACAAAGTTAATGTTAGTTAAACATTTTGTCATTTCACGCAACGCGAAGAAGATAGAAGAAAAGCAAAGCAATGCACGCAATGACTTTGTTTTGTGCTCGTTTTATTCTTGTGTTTCCTGGACTAATAATAATAAAAAAAACTTGTCTCGTGTCGCTTCCAAGATTTCCGAAGCGCCCCAATCAGGCGTTTCGGAACGAATGCTCTAAAACTACCCAGAGGAGAGTACGGCGAAAAAGAACGGAAAACATAACGGATACTTTCTTTCAAAGATTACCAATTGCAGAATGGAAGGTCAGCTCGAGTTAGTGTCACTTTGCAACGATGTACCGGGAGTTCGCATCAACGTCAGCCTCGACGGTCGTCAGCTTCGACAACCATATCATGAGAAAGACGAACGCACTACTAACTCCGTAGCGAATGGTCTTCTCCGCGCGCAAAGTGTAACCGCCGTCCTCGGTACATCCAGGAAGGCGCGCGATTCGCGGTCGCCCACGGGAACCGTGCATGGTTGAACGCAGTCTGATTTCGTATACTCACTGACAGGGTGAGAACGGTACGGTGTCTCTTTCTGATGCACGGGTTTCAGCACGCGCTCTCTGCCTTCCGTCGTGCTTTGGCTGCGCGTATACACGCTCGAGGCACACGTGGCGCAGAAGCGTTATCGAAGGTAGGAAGCTCGCACTGGAGGCGGTACAGCTAAAGGGAATCCTTGCCGTTCTAGCCCTGTCGATGACTACAACAGCGAACATGGGACGCTACGCGTGCGTCCCGCTCCACGGCCTTCGAACAAATAGCCTTTGATAGAATAAGCGGTCGTGTGTCGTGCAAAGAAATAACAAACAAATTTCCCGTGTACCCCTTTCCCTCCGCTACCCCCTCCCCCAACACACACAAACACACACACACACAGATAGACACACACACACACTCACACACACACACACCAAGGAAAAACATTTGTTAAAGGGTCTGTAAACACATTCCATGACCAAAATTGGATTCAACAGCCAGTGCTCGACCAAGATCGCTCAAAGTTAACTTTGAAGTTCGGTCATTCCAACAAAGCACGCAGCAGAGTCTCCCCTTTAAAGTCCCAGAGGAAAAAAAAAAAAAAATCTGGACGAAAGTATAGATTGAAAAGGGTCTACAACAAAAGTACAGACCGGGGACGGAAGAGACATTATTACGCGGCATCGGGAGACCCGGAAACGATTCGTTTAGCTTTACTGTTCTTCGGGTCGACCACCATTGATTCCCTTATCGCTCAAGCGCCCTGGCCGCGACCGCACACTCGGCGACTGCGGCTGCTCCCGTCGTTCAAATAGAACATGCCATAAAATCGTCAAGGTGGTCGGGTTACGGCAGCAGCAGCAGCAACCGGTCGGGCGCGCGCAGACACCGCCAGAGGCAAGGGCCGCTGGGTGGTCAGTCGCTCGCGCGTTCTCTGCGTAACCCGAACACCTTGAGACTGGATCAGAGGTGCGCTCCAGGGAACATGCGCCTCGCAAGAGGTCGTCTGAAGGGCTGTCCACACTAAGCACGACTTGAGTGGTGCACGACAATAGGAAGTATTCACTGGACGCCATATTTGAGGATGATGTTTAAAGCGGATGCTCGGAACGAGCTCACGTTAACAGGCTGCTAAGACCGGCAATTTTGGTGGTGCGGAATGCACGTGGCGAAAGAACTGTGGAAGCACGCCGTCAGCACGCGCTCAGCAGTCGCGCACACAGCTATGGCCGCCAGTGAATAGTCCCTATAGTCATATCCGCTCCCCGTAGTCACGGTGTCGTACCAATTTGGCTTGAATTAGGATGAGGACTATAAATCCGTTAATAATGTTTTGCCTCTATCGGTACCACCTGGGAAGGCACAGCCGATTTAAAACCAATTTGTAATTTGAAAAATAGGGTGGCAAGTCCATCGAATGTTATTTTGAAAATTAGAAATCCATTCAGGCGAAGAAGAAAACTAAATCGTTACAGCGATACCCTAGCTAAGTGAGCGGGCTTGATCAACAACTTGTATTACATGTTTGTGCTCTTTTTGTTCTTTTCAAATATGGTAATTTTTTTTATTCCTTGTATTTGTACTTAAGTTTTCCTTTTTCTTTTCTTGTACTTTATTTTGTTTCTGTAAAAAATAGAAGTTTATAGTGTTAAAATTAAGATTTTTTTTTTTATTTTGTCAATGGAGTGTCCTCTCTTTATATTGAAATCATGTAAGTCAAATACAGCCATTTTTTTTTTCAAAGGTAAGAAGTAATAGAATTAGCATATGTATACAATTTTACTGTTTTTTTTTTCTTATTTTTTTTATTTGGCTGAAGTGTTTACTCGGCCGACGACACCATTTGGCTGAAAGAACCAAATCGTCTCGACGGTTCAATTTGGCTAAGCGCCCAATTTGGCCAGAATCACCAATTCGGCTAGAACGCTCCAATACGGCTAAATGATCAGTTTGGCTCGAGCCTTCAAAACGGGCTATATGCTTCAGTTTGTATCAAGCATCTTGATTCGGCTGGAAGGTTTGACGAGATGGTTGAGTTAGATGTCCTCAATGTGCTTGGGTGACTGAACAATATGTCTGCATCATTCTTTAGCACTTCGATTGCAAATCAAAACTTCCTGCAGTTGAAAAAAAAAAAAGGGTGAAGCGGAGGTTTTGTTTTCGCAACATGTCGCAGGGAGTTGTATTCTGTGGACACAGCCCTATCACGCTTCGCCGAAACACCTGGGAAAATGAAGATAACCAGGCGTGCAGACGTTGTCTGCTTGGTATCTGCAGGGCATCTATTCATTCACATACACTATTCTCATTTACATATTAGCGGCGAAAAATGGAACTTTGGCTAGGTGGAAGAAGCCGCCATCCGATTCAAAGCGCTTAGGCGAATTCGTCCATCCATCGTAAAAATGCTTTTTTTGTTACATCGGTGCAGTTTGTGTGTTTATGTCGAGTCCTAGCTTCAGAAACATTCGTGCATCCATCCACCCCTATGGGTTATAAGTGGCGGAAGCGGCCGTCCGATTCGAAGAATTCCCAGCTGTATCCACCCTCCATTCATGTACCCATTCATGGCAGAGTTGTTTGGTAATATTAGGCGAGTATGTAATGAACAACATTTGGTTCCCCTTTGCTGCTTGCCTTCCCACGAAATAGCGAGAACAAAGGATGTTTCGGAATGTCTGGGGGCCTTATAAATAGACAGCACGGGCTGCTGCCCCTCCGCACCATTCGCAGAAGAAAGAAATATGCAGATGTATACAAAAGTGAAAGAGAGAGAGAGAGAGGAATAAAAGCCCCCTTCTGCTAAAAACCTTTAACAAAAAGCACACACACAAAAAAAAAAAAAGATGGGTGGGAAGTTGGTCTTTACACTTGAATGAGTTTGAGCCCTATAGGGTATTTGGTGAAGTCTCGCTTTTGAAGGTGCATCAATGAGCTCGTTGACTTGATCTTTTTTGTGATGTTGATTTCCATGGCCCAGGTAAACGAGTGAGAGAGAGAGCGAAGGAAAGCTCATGAGCTACCAGAAGGAAAAACAAATTCGGCCGCCCCATATAACAAACACGCAAAGGCGTCGGCCGCCATTCATAATCGAGGTATCGGAATTGCACAGACGCTAAGCCGCCCGCCCACCCGCGCCGCTGCAAAGCTGCAGCGCACGCAGGGGCTACCGCGTATCAGTGAGCGATGAGGAAAAACGCGGTGCACTTTACTCCCACCTCAACTCCACAGCGGAACCCCATGACACCTTTTTTTTTTTTTTTTTTTTTCGTCTGCTTTATTGTTTATGCAAGAAGGAAAAAAAGAAAAAAAGTCTGTGACGCAAATCCCGGCAGGAGTTAATCTGGACAAATATCAAGCACAGAAACCCGATATTTTTTTTTTCTTCCTTTCCTTTCTGGGTTACCTGCAACGGCGAGCAAAGCAATACGACTCCGTTTTACCCTACGATGGACCGCTGCTGACGCGACGAGCCATCCCAGTCAATCCGTTCCGATGCCATGTGACTGTGGGTGTCACCACGTGACCCCAGGAAGAGCGCTGCAGCGACATACGGGGGCCCGTAGTCACGTAATACGCGTTACCAGCG
This sequence comes from Ixodes scapularis, assembly GCF_016920785.2. Classification (NCBI taxonomy): domain Eukaryota; kingdom Metazoa; phylum Arthropoda; class Arachnida; order Ixodida; family Ixodidae; genus Ixodes; species Ixodes scapularis. Next base: position 48,040,797 of record NW_024609880.1, on the reverse strand, counting down.
CTGAATTTGAGAGTGCGGCATTTGGGTGCCGACATTTCTTGCTGCTCTGGAGTGTGGAGACCGTCTGATAGACAAGTTTTACAGTGTTCTGTCAAGCCCTGCTAAGGCGTGCTAATCGGGCGCCCAAACAAAGGGTGGATGGACGGGTGATAATGGCTGTACCCTTTATAACCGAAGGCAGCTTGCGCCATTTAGCCTATAGAAACCAATTTACAAAAAAGTACGATTCCACCCCTCGCCCCGGATGGGTGAATGACTGGATGTTAATGGCTGTATTATTCGTAACGGGTGGTAGCTTGCACCACCTAGCCCAAATCTAAAAAAAAGTCAATCGTACGATTCATTCCGCCCTTCTAAGCCAATTCTCTCACCCAAACTAACACCAGGCAGTGTGGTATCACCAGATTGACCTTTAGGGGATCGGGCGAAAAAACCTAAAATAGTCACACCCCGCCTCTTTCCCCCGGCGAGGGAGTCGCCGATTTTCCTCGGGTCAAACCTTGTCGGCGTTACCCCAACACCGGACACACTGGGAGACAGGATTGAGACTTTGGGCCGGAGCCACGCGGGACCACACGGGAGGCAGTCCCAATTTTCCCCTGTCCCGCCAGTCCACAGGTATGCTATAGTTAGTTGTGCATCACTCAATTTGCCCTAGATAATTTCCACCAATCTTATAATCGCCTCATTGGGACTAATATTTTTCTCTTCCGTCCTTCCTCCCTTGTCAGCAAAACCCAGGGCCCCGGCCAGACCCGTTTCCCCTTCAGGGAAGGCAGGGCTAAGCCTCATATGCACTTCAAAACCAAATGCTCTGGTGTCTCGCTCTCATTATGGCAAACAGCACATAATGTGTCGGTCCCCTGAACTTTAGCCCTATACGTCTTTGTACTCCAAACTCCCGTTTTCGCCTCAAAGAGTAAAACTTCCAAGTGAATTGAGAAACGCATTTTCCTTGTGACCTGTACACCGTTAGAGCTGATTTCTCTTGCATTCTTCCCTCCCACATTTCCCTTTCTGCCTCTTTCACTCCTTTTCCACTGAAGTAGTCTCCTCAGCACCATCACTAGCGTGTAGGTATTTAAATGTAAGTTTTCGGGTTTGGTTTGTCCATTTTGTGTTTAAACTTTTCATGCATAAATACTTGAATACCTTCCGTGCCCGCCGCGTATCATCCATGTCGGTCACCCTTAGTTCAAATTTCAACTTACTAATTGCCTCCCTGCTCTCGAAAGACGACCAGCCTATGTCCCCCCGTACCCCCCCCCCCCCCCCCCCCCCCTATTTGGTGTCTTTCTGATTTCATGCACAGTACTGCAATGCCAAAAGACAGTTCTGGTGTACCATCAGTCCTTTACACATACCATTGACCACATCATATCTATTATAGTTCCATAGCGCCTCGAGCTTCCTAATAGATTCATTTATTTTCCTTTTTCTAATTATATTCTCTTCATGTTCCTCTAGACATTTCCTTCCCTCTTTGAATCAGACTCCCAGATATTTGTATTTTCCTACATGGTCTATTGCAATGTCTTGTATCCTTATTTCGTCGTTAAACACCATTACTCCAGACGTGTCACTGCTAAAACTCGTACCCCAAGGTGTCCCCTTCCTCTCCACATATTCCAGCTAGTTCCTGTAATGTATCCCGGTTATCTGCCACGAGTACTATGCCGTCCGCGTACGTCACCTGTATTACACTTCTCCCTCCTTCCGTACAACTCGCATCAAAGCCGGAGTTGCTCTGCTCTAATTTCTTTTCCATTCCACTGGTTACCATGGATGGATAAATGGATGGATGGATGTTGGATGGATGTTAATGGCTACACCCTTTGTAACGGGCAGTAGCATGCACCACCTAGCCTAAGTTTCCGTCACCATGCATTGCCAGTCATGTATGGTGGCCAGACGAGCTTTTCAAACGTGACTGCTTGCAAACGTAAGACCAAAACGCGGCCCTGACGTCACGCTGCTAAAGTTGCGCTGCTATTGGCACGGCGCATGCGCAGAACGCTCCGCGCGAATCTGGTTCCTGCGCATGCGCAATGCCCACGCCACCTGGGGCAAGGGCTCGGTGCGCTGACATCGCCGTGCACTCTCATCTCCTCCTCTCCCACAGTCTCTATTCATATAGGATGCTTCGTAGCGTCCGCTGCGGTCCATCGTAAGGTGAAATGGCGTGTAGACGCCGGCCGGGGAAGGAGGGATTTGTCTTCTCTGCTGGATACTGGTAGACCCAGTAAAAAAAATAAAATAAAAATAAAATAATAAAAACGATAACGTTGTGCGCGCGCGGTCCACCGCCGGACAGTCCGAACCGAATGCCGTGCACGAGCTGGAATACGTGTCACCTGAACCGTGCCGCGCGTCTGATCGATTAGATTGCCTTCTTGACCGTGCTCTGCTCCTGGAAGAAAAGATAAGGACGCGTCGTTGCTGTAAGGGCCGAGCGGTCGCGCTTCCTGGTGTCCGGATACCTTTGAAATCTGCGAGTATGGGCAGTAGAATGGTATTTATTTGGGCTAGTTGGTGGTTCGTGGATAGCGACAAAAAGACGACGGACAAGAGGAGGACAAACACTACAAAGTGCTCTTCGATAGGATAAAGGTGCTATAAAGACGTCGGACAAGTTGAAGGACGACGGACGACGACACATCACAGAACGCTCTATGGTGTTCGTCGTCCTTTAACTTGTCCGTCGTCTTTTTGGCGCCTTTGTCTATATACCGCGTGTACGCTTCAATCCCGTTTCCGACGGTCCGCAAAAATCGGTTTTCCAACGTATATCGGGCTAGGATTCACTACAGAGGTGCCCGAAGGCGGTGCATTGCATTCATTAATTTAGAGTATGAATACATGAAACCTCCGAATACTAAAGGAAAAAAATAAAAACTGGTTGAGTCTATAAGAAAATAAAAAGTGGTTCCGTCTTTTATCGATTTTATCCTGTACAGTATTTTTTCTTCTGTTCAAACAACGTGGACACACTGATTCGGAGCGAAAATGTCATCGGCGTTCTTGTTTGTACCAATATGTCTGTGTAAAATCACTGTTCAAGGGAGAACGTCTGATTCAGTTATTGCGGCTTTTAGTTAGATGAAGGCGCGATACTGACACCGAGAGGATGTATCACTGACGATCTGAGACTGCGTCTCTTGATGGCGCCGACAAGCTTGGGATTAGGCACGTTCTCAGCGCTTTTCATTCGAAACAAAAAAAAAAAAAAAAAAAAAAAACGCTGAGTCACTGGGCTCTGGTCGCATGCGCGATGTGCTCAGAACGTCCCACAGCCCAGGAGACGAAGAGGGCAAAGCTTAGAAGGGCAAGGCGGTTGGATTTTCTTTAAAAACCCAAAGACCCAAGATGAGTATACTTCAACGTCTCCCATTGTTTCCCATTGTGAACAAACCATGCGTGATATCAACATTCTACGTCCCCACCAATGCCCGTTTCGGTCTGGATAATAATTGTACCGTTGTGGCGGTCGTGTATCGATACTACGTGGTGGCTAGCAGTCGTACTGCACTGGCTAGATTCCTCATCAATGACGTGTAGCATTATTTCCGTACTCTGGCAGACTACACTCACGCTGCCTGAAACATAAGTTCTTGTACACTTCATGGGACGGGAGGTTTGGTCATATGGTGACGAGTATGTTAGTTTCTTTCGGATGAGAATTTCATATATCCCCAAATGTAGGTGCCGACAAGCACATCCCAAATTATGCCAAAAGTGTGAAGAAAAAAACAACGAAAGGTCTCCCCCCTAAACAGCAAATTGCCTTCTAAAGAACCAGAGTATGGTGTGATTGTATGTCATCTGAGTAAAAAATGTACAGGCACAGCATTGCAAACGTCCTTCCGTTGATACTATAAGAACATTTCTGGCAGCTTTTCTTTTTCCTAAAAAAATAAAGTTTTTTTTTTTAAAGGAAATATAACCCGATAGTGCAGACTTTAGCTATGATTCTGTCTCATACACTGCTGCCTCGTCGACAATTCCATCGAGGTAAGACTCGGTGCTATCAGATTGGTATCTATCGTAATTTATTCACCGCCGCCATTGACCTCACCTCATCTACTATATTGTAGTGGCCTTGCTGCTGTACGCGTATACGTTTGCAGCCTACCCCACTACCGAATTCGCCCTCTTCGACAAGAACAAGCATGGTGCGATGGCATATCACGCGCAAGAATGAAACAGATGGGTAAAATCCCAGTCAGGCAAAATGGCCCAATTTACCCAAAACAACCGAGTACGCGCGCGCGAGCAACCGAAAGGCGCAACATGTTCGACGCACATTGGTGTGCACGCGGCGTGTAATAGCATATGCTGCAGCCATACACGTACATGCACCGCGTCTACGCGGAAACGAGACCTTGCTCGGGGAAGCCCGAAGGAAAAGCTGCAGGAAGAAACGTTGGTGCAGTTTCCGCAGGGCCCCGCTGCGTCCGTGGAATGCCACAACCCCAAATAGGCTGATGGACTCGGAACATTCTCGGAACACGCGCGCGCGTTTGCGCACCATAAAGACTCGCGTCTCCCTCTTTTTCCGCTTTTGCCGCGCCGAACGTTTTCCTTTCAACGACGCTTCTTTAATGAAGGCGAGCAGTTGTATACGACCATCGGAGGCGTGACTGATGACGTCTCCTCGGTTTCGACACTTCGGGAGTGGCATCGTTGCGAGGCCGCACTGTTACGTTTCGCGAATGTTGCGCTGGTTTAGCGCGGGTATGGCTCCACCATTATGGGCCCCTCTTTCGAAATTCTGCTCTCTATCGAAAGCTCTGGGAATCCCGTAGAGTGGAGGACACCGAGCAAATACTACAAATGTCCGCTTTATCATCATCGTCATTACTTTAAACGCGCATTGTCGACTGTTTCGTCATTGTTCAATGCGAAATGAGACTTAGTCATCGGCACGTGCGTGACTTTCCCGAGGAGGACACCACCGCAGTGACCACGCCATGTGCCAGGTAGCAAGTTTAAAAAGGCGGTGCAACGGTTTTTGCACTTTTATTCAATACCGCGCTTGGGCTCTATCCTCGACGTTCATTACCTACAAAGCACGCGTTAGTTTCTTAGTCCACACAAAAACAATCGAAAAAAAAAAATTAAATAGAAGCATTGTTTACTCCTCAACCGTAGCTGAAACAAGAAGTCACGCCATCTGGTGCCAGTTATATATGCCACCAAGGTTCATCCTAGTCATGCGCTAGGGTTGCCATTGCACAGGGCACGCGTTGGCTTCCATGAAGACATTAGGCAGTTTTAAAATAGGGGGTCCCAACGGTTGGGGGCCCCCAAAGAGCTTTGGGAACTCAAAGCGTTGGAGCCCCGCATCCTAAAATTCTCCATTGTTAGGGTTTGGACCTTCCCGACGTCGCAGCCCTTGGACCCGAGCCACCATCCGAATTCTCGTCGGGGACATTGATTGTCGCGAGCCCAAATCGAGTATTCACGCATTGCTCGAGTACAATCTACGAGCTGCATTGGAATATCGTCACTATGGGTGCCTCACGTCAACAATGTAATTCGTTCTCACGTTTTCCGAAGGAGCCTGAGACCGAAAGAGGAAGTCCACTTGCAACCTTGAAATTACACCGCGGCCTAGAAGCTTCTTGAACAGTGGCGTTGCGTACGGGCATATTTGGGAAACTCCACGGTGCCAGGAAAATAGAGTAAGGCGAAAAATATTAAAATCGATAGTGTTCCACGGCCCCTTTAAAATCTAACGACGTACCCTGAACCGAGCCACCACTATAAGCGAAACGCCCGGGAACAGCGTTTTGCTTTATTTGTTATACAATATCCACAGCGTGGTTCAAATGGATCCATGGTCGTTTGAATGGACGGTATAAATCGGGTTCTTGACGTATCGCGCTAGAATTTCGGAGGTGCCTGAAATTGGTGGAAGCTTTCGCTAAAATAGTGGAAAGATTGGCTCATCTGAGCAAATTAAGAAAAATCAAAACCTTTTTCCTATACTTTTGCATGTACACATGAACACATATTATATGTTACTGTGGCGTTTAGTCGGGCCAAATGAAGTGAAGAATAGATAAGCCAATTCTATTTTATTTCCATTTAACAAATTTTTCAATCGTAGTAAACGCCAAAATAGCACGCAACGATTTTTTGGTTGATTTTGAGAAAAAATGCTTAACGATATATTTTTCACAGACAAAACCAGTTCTTATTTTGTTTATTTTGACTCCGAAGGTCTCATGTAATTCCTACTCTCAATTAGTGAGTGCACCAGCTTCGAGCCTCTCTGTATACAAATCCCAGCGCGATAAGTTAATACCCCTGTCAGACGGGCTAGTTTAGTGTCACTACAAGCGAGTGCACTTCGCCCTTAGTGTCGTTTCTGTAGTGTGCCACACGACTCCTTCCTGAGGAACACACTTGGCTTGGAGTGAGTTTGACGAACTCACTTCGCTTGATCGCGTGCGTGGCGTCAATAGGAGTGTTTCCACAGTAAAACATAACAACACAGAAACCAAAAGCAAAAAAATTCGTGAAAGAGACGACATGTAGAAAAATGGCATTACAAAAAAAAAAAAAAAATAGTGGGGTGGACTTGGAGTTTAGGCTGATCTGAATCAAGATTAGCGGTGCGCTGAATTGATAAAAGACGACGACAAAGTCAGTCATTCATGGCTATCTTGGTTAGCAGAGAATGATAGAACCTACTTTTGTTTCAGCATGTAACTATTGGAGACAACACGATAATTACGATTTGATTAGGCAGTGCCAGGGCCTCCTCGTAGACTTCCGTGGAATGAAGCGGAACGCCAAAGTTGGATAGGCTTCGTTCTTTATCTTGGCTTGCGATGATCGATCAGAATCATCCAATTTGCATAAAAATCGTTCATTAGTGTAACGTTGTTTTAGAGCACAGCTCCTAGGCACCCGTTTCTGGGCTGTTCCCCAAATTACATCACTCGCGACGTCACGTGTGACGTCACGAGGGTAAAATTTTCCCGCTAAATTTTGCGGTAAAAGTTTTTGCTAGTTTGGCGGAAAATTTTTCCGCTAAATTTAGAGGAAACATTTTACCCGTTTGACGTCACGTGACGTCACACTTAAAATTTCAGATGACGTGTCATGTGACGTCACACTTCAATTCAGCGGGAAATTTTCCCGGCTAAATTTAGCGGAAAATTTAGCGAAATGTTTACGCTAAGTGGGATGGGAACAGGAGAGGAGGATGGAAGGGTACGGAGGGGGAGCAGCTGGTATACCCTCCCCTTCGTACCCTTCCTCCCTCCTCAAGAGCTGTGCTCCAATTCGGCATTACAGAGAATTTTAAACGTCAAATTTTTTTAACGTGTTTTTATTAAGGGGTATCGGTGGCCGAGTGGGCTAGCGCCCACCTGATCGAAGTACGTGGAGAGAAAGCTCGCGCTGGAGAAGGAGAACCCAGTGATCCTGAGCTCAATCCCCAGCCCTGCTCGAGGAACCCACTTCCAATAAAGTGAGTTCGGGGAGCACACTACGCTCGCTCCGGTAGACCAAGTGTGTAATCTCGATAGCAGTGTTCAAGGAGTTAAAATAATAGAAGAAATTAACGCTGCGTAAAATTAGTATTATTTTGATAGGAGTAATATTAGATGCGCACTTGTTTCCTGTTGGCAGGAAAGTAGTGCATTGTAGAAAAACAAGCGGCTAATCTAGTTTTCAGCCTTGGCCCCTGCGCGACGGCCAGGAGGCACCTGCAAGACTCCACCAGGAATCTGAAGGTGGCAGGAGAGTCGCGAAAGGCTTGCTTGAAATAGAACTCACCCAAATGGGGCAGGGTGTCTTCGAACCACCGTTCGTTCCTCTGGAAAGTCCACCGTTCTCGACTAATCACGGGTGGGTTGTCGGTCATGAGAGCGGCTATGGTGAAGGCGTTGGCCTGCAGCTGCTGATCGATGTCACTTGAAATTCTTGCCTGTGCGTCGGCATCCAGGTCCAGCTGCCTCTTATCTGAAAGGCGTTGGGCTCTCACGGAGAAAAGTGCCCCAACCACGCGCTTCCACTGTCAAACATCGCGGATATCGCCCTCCAGCTCGTCCTCCGCAGACTCGATGATGTTTCATTGTGGCGAGTGGCGAGTGGCCGAGTGGGCTCGCGCACACCAGCGCGGAGCACGCGGAGCGGAAGCTCGCGCTGCAGAACCCAGGAATCCTTGGTTCAATCCCTACTTCTACTCGTTTCGATCTATACTCCGTTTCGCCTTATGTTGTACCGCAGACATGCCTAGAAGCGCGAGCTCATAGCGTTGGGAGCTACTCTTAACGCACGAGAGCTTGTGCCGCCTTGATGTTCCCTAGAGCAAGTAGCCCGCGCTTGCAGCCTTTTCTGCGGTACATCAAACAGAGTATCGTACCGGCGTGCGGACATGTATCACTGGCTTGAAATGGCTGATCGTAATGATCAAATTGGATTTAAATTTGGATTCAAACTCGTGACTTAGCGCTACAATGTGTGGTAACGTGCTTCTAATACGACGACGAAGTTATTTATGAAAAAATGAGTATGCACTGTAATATTTTGCGTGCCCATTACTTACCCATCGTTATTGCCATCATTTTGGAGTGTCACTAAGTTTTCCCGTGTAGCACGTGCCAACACACTTGGAGTGTGTTTCGACGGGTTGAAGTGCACTCGCTTGTAGTGACACTAAACTAGCCCGTCTGACAGGTCACAGGGGTATAAGAAACCTATTTATGCGGTCCCTTCAAACCGCCATCAATGCATTTAACCCACGCGGTACATCGCCACAAAATGCCGTCGCCTTCACTCAAAAAGAAACAGCCAATGTGCCATGGCCATGAACGCGCGATGAACTAACAATAATTTTCAGAAATCGCCGGTTCGGGAAGTGTTTGTATCAAATGAAGGAGAGAACGAGAAGACTGAGCGCGCGGGACACCGAGCTCTTAGTGGATAGACGCAAGCCTAGCTGCTTTTGCCTCTACTCATTTCTCGATGCGTTTGAACGTCGAACGCCGGCGCCCGGCGTTTCACCATGCTGATGAACAGCATCTGCCACATTCTCCGTCCGTTTTCATCCAGCCGATTCATTCGCTCATACATTCACTTCCCCACAGCGCCTGACGGCATTACAGTGGGGGTGTTACGTGCAATAAGGTACGATTAGACAGAACAGCAGAGCAAAAGTGAGCAGCTCAGAAAACACAAAAAACACTTGAAAACAAGAGGAACATCTCACAATACAAAGAAAAAAGCCAAGTTGTCCTTAATTGCACCTATATACCGAAAGCTATATTGCTAATGTAGCTTTAGGGAAAAAAAGATGATTTGAACCGGATTGTCTTGCATTTGAATTCACGCACATGTATACGTTCATGATCGACTCGTTGTTTTCGCGCTGTATACGAACTCTGCAGTAATACATGTTACGAAATAATTTTAATCGTAATTTTGTTTTGTTTTTCTTTTTAGTTCAATGGATTTCCAACCTAAGGATTGCTTCATACCTATGTAAGCTAAGTTCTCTACTGTAATTTCCAAAGGCATATCTATATCTGACAAGTTTTCAACTCACGCCAGTTGATACCTACCAATAGCTCTTTGTGGGTCCCAAACTATACACGTGTACTCAAAAACCGCCCTAACATAACTCTTATGCAGCAAATCCCGCGCACTTTGGGGAATTCTCTAGTCAGCCTAATATTTCGCAAGCTTTGGCTGCTATAAAATATACATGCCGATGCCAACATAAAGCCGATGTTACGTGTACTCCTAAATATTGAAAAATTTGTAGGGGGTGCTGTCAACTTACGAAGCACATTTTTTTTCTCTGGTAAAGCACGTATATGTGCGTGTTTTTTTTTTTCTTCTTCCAAGTCTAGCTTTATCTACCATTCTTGGCAGCACAGGTCTCGTCGTTTATGTTGTTGGTGAAAAGCACAAGCTTGATGATTGGCTCTATCAAGGCGTCTAGCATTGAGGTCGACCCGCTATCCTTTCAGTCAAAGCCAATCAGAACTCTGTGTCGTTCTGACGTCACCGTAACTCCTGTGCTAGAAGCAGACGACTTTCTATCCGCGTAGCGAACGCGCGTGCAGACCACAGACGATGCAGCCCCCCGATAGAGAGCCTGTCACGGTCCCTCGTGAGTTTGCGGAACGCGAGCATGTTTTCACAGCAGATGCCCTGGAACCAGAAATGCCGAAAATGGTGACATCTCATAAGTTGTGTTATCAGGAAATAGGAAGGGGGGGGGGTTCTTTCTCCGTTACTAGAAATGTTCAAAATGTTTGAAATGACGTCTAAGTTTTGATGGGGACAAAGAAACTGCCGGTCTGCACAAAGCGCATTGGCCTGAGTAAAGCTTTTAAAAAAACTTGCTACATCAAAGGGACGCACCGAAGGGCTTGTGGGTCAAGCACGTGCCAAATGACTGACAGCTCGCGAGTCTGAAATGAGTGCTGAGGCAGCGCCTGCATGCAATAAATAGCAAACGGCCTCCTTCGAGCCAATCAGAGCAAGAAGCGAAGCACGTGACAACTCTCCACGGGAGGAGAGCATTCCAAACGGGGTCACGTGCCTCGCTCAAAGACGCTGGTTGACTCACTTGTACGGCATCGTTCGCCGTTTGCCACGTTATGGTGAAACGGAGCATCAAATTTAGGAGCTTCGTGTTATCCGCTTCACTGCCCGTCTTGACACTTCATGCATTCTTCATCTGCCACCAGAAGGCCGCCATTAGCATGTCACAGATTCCATACGCTTCGACGATGATAGTGATCGCAGTGGCGCTGACTGAATTTCGAAAAGGGTCTATTATGGGCTCGGCGATTTCATGTTGGGTTGACATATGATCATTTTACTGCCAAGGAAAGTCAAGAATTCACGCAACCGGTGGCTTCATTTACCCTCTTGACCTCTTGTCCAGTGCGATGTCCGAGACAAGTCTGTTCTTCGGTCGGTGTAAGCCAGTGCCTCCCAAACTCTGCTACTCTGCGATCCATACAAAATATAAAAAATTACGTCGCCCCTCCCCCCTCCTTCTTGACCAGCCTTTTCACGATGCCACAAACTTTCGATTTCAGCCAAATTACTAACTAAAAATTTAACCATAAAAAAAGACGCATGTTTTTAATGCTTAGAGTGAGCTTGGTTTGTTAGAACAGAGTTTCTCAAAACGAGAGCGAAATTAGGACAATGCAATTATCAGCTCCGGCTCGATGTTGAGCTATGACTTGTATATTTTGTTTTCATCAGCGTCAACGCAAAGAAACCGAATTCGAGTTGTCCAGCCGCATCGCTTCCTTCCCCTCCTCCTCCTCCTCCTCCTCCTCCCCCCCCCCCCCCCCCCCCCCCAAATCTGCCACGACCCACACTTTGGGAAACACTGACGCAGGCCTTGAAAACTCTACACGGTCCACACGTCAACTCCAACTTTTTCCCGGCGTCTTCATGGCTGGTATACATTTTACGGTGCACGAGGTACGAATTCACTAAAATTTCGCGGTTCTGCCTTTTTTTTTTTTTTTTTCCCCGCTTTTGTCTGAGTCTTGCAACCCTGCACTTGGGGCCTTCACGGTGGCGCGGAAGAAGCCCCAAACAAAACTGTCGAGAAACCGTGCCGCACGCTTTCTCTTTCTGGATGCGTCGACGTTCCACAAGGGCACACAAAAAGAGACGCGAGAAAGAAAAGAAGTGGAAGACGCGGGAAAGTAGTTCAGGCGCTCGTGCCCAACATTCGCCGTCATTAGTAATTTGTTGTGTTTATGTTTAGACACCGGGAATTCGGTCTGTTCCAAGGGCGACGTTGGGACGTCCCGTCGTCTGTTGTTCTTAGAGCAAGAAATGACGAAGCAACATTAAAACTGGATTAAGGAACCGAAGGGCAGGGACGAAGTTAAAAAGGTGAAGACAGGACAGGGCGCCTCGTCTTGTTGTCACCTTTTTCCATGTATCCCTCTCATTCGGCTCTTTTATCCAATCAACATTAACCCTATTACATGACTGCACAGATGATAATGACAGCAATTACAACAGCAATATGTATACTCCTGCTATGTTAAGAATACTATTTCTTTTTTCGAGAAAATAAAATAATAGAAACTGAAAGAAAAGAAACAAAAGCCCTTCATCATCAATGATGATGAGGATGATACTGCGGCTGTTCTCTTTGAATCGGGGGGTTCTGAAGAAAGTTGGTACCTGCCAGAGCCGTTTATACTGAGAGAGTTTGGCCAATGAGCGGAGCTTGTTGCTCTGCTAGAACCAGCGGATTTCGCGATAACACAAAATGGTGTCACTTCTTTTTTTTTTTTGTTTATCCCTGAGAAATCACACAGAGTTTCTATGAGTCAGAGCCACAAAATGGTGGACGGAAGTAGTCATCCCCCGGTTGTCAGACTATGCAGCTGTGGTTGCCAGGCTGCCAAAATCAACGACTCTGGTACCTGCTGGCCTTAGTACCTGCCCCGTTTCAGCGCCGTCTGGAGGGAGAAGCGGACACGCAGGGTACAAATGTAATTTGTTGTACGGGTATTTAAACAGTAAGAAGTTGGTTCACCTCAAGGCCGAGGCATGGGGAGTCTCATCGTCTGTTATCCTTCGGGCGAAAAGTGACGAAATAACGTTAATTTTATACATGATTGCATAGGTGATAATGACATAAGCAACAACAATAACGAGAAATAGTTACTCCTGCTAGGTCTAGATTTATATTTTTATACAAATGAAATTATTGAAGCTGAAAAAAAAAAAAGAACTGCGCGCCCTTTCCAGAGCGCACAGTTCCTGTTCACTTTCCCTGTGCTAATTATTATTATATATATTTTTAACGAACCATGCGTGGGTGTTTATTACATAAAAATCGAAATTTTAACGCAGCAATAATTTTTACGACTTATAAGCAGTAACTAACTTTTTTTTTTTTTTTTTTTTTTTCCGAAAATTATTGTTGAAATTTTTCGCATGTTTCGAATTTCGAGAGGTTTTTGGTTAGTTTCTTTACACGCGCGTTTAAGTTACATCGTAAAGAGTTACAGGGGCACGTGTAATTCGTATTAATCCGAGCGATCCCACGGCAACTCCCGGTCGCATCTTGAGGTAGAAGTTAGTCAAACATAGATCAAGCGCCGCTGCAAGAATGGGCCTACCAAACGTGCGGACAAAGAGCAAAGGACAGATGTGGCGAGTACGCTCTGTTTTTAGCAAAAACTCGTTATACACACACACACACACAAATAAAATACAACGTTTACTTGAGGTCAAAAGAAGAGGCTGACAAGATCTTCCTCTGTTTCGAATTGCGCGCATAAGCGAGCCGAGTCTGGTCAAACAACCATGAGAGCTTTATGAATATACACAAATTTACCGGGACCCTTTTGCGAGGAAACTTGTGCCTCGAATGTTGACCCGAATGCCAGCAAGAGGTCGCTAAAGGTCTCCCCCTTTGCGTGGGCGAAAACGACACTTGTATTTCTTTTTCTTTTTTCTTAAGGTGGATAACTCGAGGCGGCACGGCCAGCGGTCTAGACCGCTATATACAAACACAGCTAGCAGCGTAGACAAGTGTTTAGCTTTGAGTGGGCATGCATGCGGAAAGAAAACGGGTTGTTTTTGGCTTGAAATAACTTAAGAGTCGTGTACGCGACACGTCGAGAAACTCAAGCCTAAAATGGCGGAGCATTTGCAAGTACGATGGACAGCAGAGGCTAAAACGTCTGGCCAGGCAACACAAATCAAATAAAAGTGAAACGACGACGGCAACGTCGTCCACAACCGACCTTGTAGAGCGGCGGCAGCTCGTTCCGCACAACAAGGAGGTCGCCAGTTGTTTCGTTTTTGTTCTCGGTCGGTCCGCAACAGGTCCCAGGACACCGCGCGATTAAACAACAGGCAGCAGGGATCATCAGCACTTCGAAAATTCTTTCACGGCGCGCATCTCTTTAGTTGACACAAGTGTCAAGATTGAGCGCTGCCCATGGGCCCATAAAACAGACGTCCATCCTTGTTGAAGACAGACACACTCTTCATGTAAAGCATTTCAACTCCACGAACACTCTTACGACGATCTTACAGGTCGTCACATATTCAAACGTGCAGTGTCCATGGGCCTATATATAGACGTTGCCTCCGCTCCTCCTGGTTTGACGAGTGCAGCTCCAGGACAGTGCACAATTAAACAACGGACAGCAAGAATCGATTTCGCGGCGGGCATTTCTTCAGTTGACACATATGTCCATTTTGAGCACTGTCCATGGACCCATAACAGAGTGATCACACAGCAGCGCTCTTGCACTTGTTGAAGACAGAGGCTCTATGTAGAGACCTTCAACTGTACGAATGCTTTTAAAATGGTCTTTACACGTCGTCACATGTTCAGACATGCACCGTTCATGGGACTCCAGAATCTGCCCTCGCTTGCTCCTCCTAGTTCGACAAATGCTAACGTCCGCAAGAGATCCAGCACAGCGCACAATACAACACCAAACAACAAGAATCATAATCACTTCGAAACTTCTTTCGCAGCGCGCGCATCTCTGCAGCTGACACAGATGTAAAGGTGGAACCCTGCCCATGGGCCCAGACGTCCGTCATCCATTTCAAGTGTGGTCTAAAGTGACCACAAAGCGGCGCAACGCCCCTGTCCTTGTTGAAGACAGACAGACAGTTTATGTAAAGCACCTCAACTGTACGAAACCTTTTACGGCGGTCTTACACGTCGCCACATCTTCAGACATGCCTCAAGACGCTGCCGCTCCTCCTAGCTCGACGAGCGCTAACGTCCGATGCACGTCCGCACCCCAAAGGCCACCGTTGCCTTTCGGCGTGATTGCCTGACCCGGTTTCTTCCAAGAAATGAAGCGCAGGGCGAGATGTCATATCGGCGAGGCTTAACCTCGCGCAAACATATATCGGCCGAGGCGAAACCAGTGTGGGCACACCTGTCGCCGCGCACGCGTTTCAGCGGCGGGAGAGAGCTAGCGCGCGTCCAGAGGCGAATAGGGTCAGGCGTCCGGTCAAATTTGCTCAAGAAGGGTTGATCACGAGGAGTTCAAGGACGTCCAAGTGGAACGGGTCAGCAAGGGGCCGTCAACTGTCGTGTCGAGCATCGCCGCCGGTGGCAAGAAGAAGCACGACGCCCGGACCGGGACGCTTGCTCACGCGATGGGTACGCTCTTCCAGGGTGTTACGTATTAGTGGTGACGCCATCTTGTCAAGGGTTGGCGTGACGCGCGCGGCGTTACGGCGACACAATGCCGAAACATCTGGAAACGATGTTGCGGTTGCTTCTGTTTGAGGGAGTCGCAATTGTTGCCGACTATTTGACACGTGTATCCACGTCCAGTTCCGGGCCGTCACATACCCACCGTTCTAACACTAACATCCATGCAGAGCCCAGCGATAAGTCTCTGAGAGATTATGAAAAGGAGAGAAGGTGAATCGTTTAAACGTGGCACTGAATAATTATCTCGTTCGCTTGTCATTAGTTCATTATTTTCTCATGACAGTAAGATTCCTTAATAGTACCATTCTATTGCGCGTACCAAATATTAACAACAAAACCCGATAACGATGTAAATGGGCTCAAAGAATTTGGTACACCTTAGATTGTTTGTTGGATTCGACAGTCTCTAAAAAAATAACTGCGTCTTCCTTCGCCCACGGTATGTGCTCATTTCAATATTAGTCAAGACAGAACTCCGACCCCTTCACAAAACCACGTCCACGTAACTAATTTGAATAACGATTCCCGATATTTCGCATTATGGTGGGCTGTGGTGGAGTTTCCGAGACTTGACCTTCTAATGTGCACTGAATCTAACTCGCATAAATAAAACTAACCTTATTATACGTAATTATATCCAGTTGCAGGCTAAGGAGAGCAGGACAAGCTCCTCTCGCTAAGCCCTCACCCTTTCCACCTAGCAAAGCGAACGCCAGGGAGGAGGCGACTCCCTCCTCTCCACGTGTCGAATCCTCTCCGGTGTTCACTCTGCTAGATGGAAAGGGTGGAGGGTTTCGCGGGAGCTACCCCGAGTAACCCTTTCCGGTATGCTATTTTAGTATCGCGAAATTCAGAATAGTTAGGTGAAATCGGCAAGTGAAAAATGATGCCAAAACTAACATTCAAATATTACCTCGCTTATCAGTGCCGTGTTGTCAGTGGAAGGCAGGCTTGTAGGTCGAGAAAGCAGTTTAGAAACGGACTATGCCGGACCATTTGTTTCGTGTTGCTGCGCGGGTGCTGAAGCGAGCTTCCAAAGCATGCATTTGACACCATGAAACTGCTTATAATTCATTGGAAACAAAGTCGACAGTCAAAGAGTGAACCCCTGCACTTGCACTGACGTCACTGTTTCCTTGCTGCCAGTAGATACTTTCAATTTGAAAAACACAGTGAAACCCCCAAAACACCAACAAACATCGCTGAAATGGTAATCCAAATACGGGGAAGAGGGGGGGGGGGGGGGCCCTTCCCCCGTATTTGGATTACTATTTCGGCGATGTTTGTTGGTGTTTTTACAGTAAACTTCCGGGCAAATAAAAGACTAAAAAAAATGCATGAGTCCTTTTTTTAAAGCCCGTTCACACACTTGCTCGTGACTACGATTGACCGAGACAAGGCCGGTTTTAAGCCTCCTATACGACGGCTTACGACCGGCAGCGCAGCAATGCAGCCGGAGCCGTCACAAGAGGCTTAGAAAATAGGTCTTGTCTCGGTCGATCGTTATTCGTAGTCAAGCGCAAGCCTTTAACACACATCGCAGAAGACTGCAAGCAAAGTGATTGTCCAAGTCGTACCCCAAACTGCACTGTCCAAACTAGTGAGACTCATGAAAGTTTGTCTCTGGAAACATTTTTTTTTTTTCGTCATAAAACCTTCTAACAAAAATGTCATCATCATCAGCGTATCAGAATTCAAAAAGCGGAAATATAAACATCCACCCGGGGTGAGCCGACGACCAGCCAAAGAACTGCTAAATCCACAATCACCGACAGCTCAAGAAACGCAGGGCGGGGCTTATACAGAGCGCAAGTTCGTCTGGTTCTTGCACAGGTATTGCGATGATGTTAGAACGCAGAGCTCTTATAGACTGATAGAAGAAAAAAAAATAGTGGGTAGACCTTTAAGGCATTTATAGTCGGTGACAGGTCAAGAACGAAGTGGAAGCTCCTCCCACCTCTTTCCACTTCAGCGGAGCGAACGGTGGAGACGAGGTCGCCTCCTCTGCAGCGCTCGCTTTACTAAAGTGGAAAGAGGTGGGAGGAGCTTCCACCTCGTTCTTGACTTGTCATCAGAGCTCGGCATCGTTTTGACGTCACCGCAACTCCCGCGCAAGAACCAGACGACTCGCTCTCCGCATTACCTGCACGTTTCTTGCCTCGTGATTTGTTCGGCCTAAAGTCACTGGATCTCGGAAAGTAGAGCTATTGCCTTTCCACCTGCTAGCTGGACAGAAACCAAATACCAACATACAGAGGATGAGCCAATCACCTCTCAAGGGGAATGGATCAGCGCTGTCGGTTGCCATGGTGATCGCCATTTTGGACCCTTTCGAAGCTTCGAAAGGTTTATTTCGTTTAAACCAGTCGCGCCAAGATCGCTCTGAAGCATCATCGTACTGAAAGCGTTCTTCGGCCAATATGAGCGTCTTTGGCCACTGTGCATTCAATAAACGTATCACTCATGCTTATTTCCTCAGATCTCTTACAATTATGTTGCTCTTCTTGCGTGTTTCAAGACAGTAAAATTATTTTTCAATGCCTCCAATCACTCACGTTACGTGTGATGGCGGTACGAAGGCGTACGGCATCACACGCGGCGTCGGTGCTTGTCGTCTGTATGTTGGTATTTGTTTGTGTCCGGCTAGCAGGTGGGAAGGCAATGGCGCTACTTTCCGAGATCCAGCGACTTTAGTTCGGACTCCTGATTGGTTAATGTTGCGCAATCTCATTGACTGCGGAACGATAATAGACATATTTAGTGGACCATATACGCAAAAGCTTTGCGTGTACGCGAAGAAATTGCGGGTCGGGAGTGCGCATGCGCAGAACGCAATAGAAGGGCTAGCGTATTCGTATGCACGCAACGCTGGGGATTTTGCGTTGTGGGCTTGCGCGCCTTTGCGGGAAGCTCTGTCTCGAGAGTGTCTCGGGCCCGACGAGAGCACCAGTTTTCAAGATGGTGGTTATCTCGTCCGGCGCAGCCTATGGCCGACGTAGTGTTCGCAGTACATTCTTACGTTAAATTACGTGTTCAGCTCGGCAATTCTTACCGGGACCCACCGCTGAGTCAGATCACCGTGCAGCCGAGGGGATGCACACTGAAAATGTTCACCACTCGCAATGTGCGTGAACGCTGCGATCTGCTGAGGACTAAGCTTCTTCGCACAGTTAATCACCGATGGACGAACGACTCGTAAAATAATCGCCGAAGCTGTCGCCGTGCACTGGACATCATGAATTTCTTCCCGCGATAGCATTGATAAAGGGTGCCCTTTAACGGGACGATTGACGGAGGCTCCGTTATCGAATTTGGCTACGCCCTCGTAGCCCTCGTAGCCTTAGAACCCCCCCCCCCCCCCCCCCCCTTTCCCCCTACCCCGCAGAAAAAGTGCGCTTGGCCAGGCAGCTGCGGCTTGGCTTAATTCGAAATAAAATAATAGAAAACGTTTTCATCTCCAATAATATATATATATATATATATATACAACACGGGCACTTCACACCATCGTACGTGGTCTCCGAGGAGGATATAAACGAAATTGTGCAGATGAATGAACCGTACTTAATCCAATGAATTAGAGAATCCTGGCTCCGCCGTTTTTTGGCTTTCGGCGGGTTCCTGGAAACTTGGATTCTCTAATTCATTGGATTAAGTACGGTTCATTCATCTGCACAATTTCGTTTATATATATATATTAGAAGCATGGTGGCGTTGTTAGCACGCGCAATTCCACGGCTCTGGCAAATTGAATCAAGATCATGCGAGATGTTCACTCGGCAACGTTTACGGAACGCACAAGTACACAATCGGTTCGAGCAGGTTCGATAAGAGCCAGTAACGGACTCGGCACACCCCGCGTTTCTTCAACTGTCGGTGACTTGTAGCTTGCAGCGTTGCCCACCCACGCGTTCAACACAAGACAGCGCCCAACGAGAAGCTAACATCATAACCAGCGGGAAAACACCGATCGGAACACTCGTTCCGTTAGCTGTGACGAAGAAATTTCCTGCAACAGTCCGGGCCGGCAGTGGCAACGCAAGTAAAAATAGTCACCGCGTGCTATTGGATAACGTAAACACATGCTGGACCGTTTTATTCACCGAGGATATAAGTAATATGACGAGGCCGCCCGGGCGACGCACAGCCCAATCTTTTCCCACCTTTCCTCAGTTTCACCCGACGATGGGCCGCAGCGGACGTTACCAACCATCCTGCAGCCAATGGCACGCGTCGCAGCGCCTTTCTCTCCAAGGCCACGTGACACAAACGCTGCATTGCATTGGTTCCGATGGTTAGAACGCGTTCTCTGCGGTCCATCACAGGGTGAAACGGTGTGTATACAAGCAGGCTTAAGAGGACTACTGCTGCCTCGCGTTTGCAACTAATAAAAGGCAGTGACCTGGATATACCGTCCGCGCCGCAGAAGTTTAGATTACTCCAGTCTGCGGGAAAAAAAAAATAAATAAAAAAAATATGGAGGACCACCATACGGTCACAACGAACAAGCGGGAAGCTGCACTTCGTTTCATCTTACGGTGAGCCACAAAGGACGCCATCATGCCATCCAATCTGGCGCTGTGAACATATCACGTGATGACGTGCCTTGCGCACCACTGCGACCCTCCCGAAAGTTGGGTGACACACAACACTGCGTTGACTCCGATGGCTCGTTGCAGCGTCCGTCGTGATTCAACGCGACTCAGAACCTTTCTAACCTTTCGGTGGAGTCAAGCGGGCGCCGGATTTATGGCCACCCGCAAGCGAAAGCGAACGAGCGAACGTGCCTTGCCATCTTCAGAAGGACTCTGCACCGGCGATCCTTCACGCAGTATTCGGCCGTTGGTCCTTTGCCGTTGGTCACAACGGCAAAGGATAGTGCACATCAACGACGCTGTCTTTTTTTTTTCTTTTTTTACAACGGGGGATGCATGCGCAGCACGCTGTAGAAATCTAGGTTAGGTTACACTGTGTGCGTCGGCCGTGGGGAAGACACCTTGTCTGAACAAGTTCTTTGAGTCCCTGCCTGCTCATCATCTATACATGCCATCGTTCATTTCGCACCCCCACGGAAGAGATAGAGAGGGCAAAGCTGCTTTTGTACGAATTTTGAGTGACGGGTAAATCTTCTATAATCTTCTATAGGGAAAATAGCGACGTCTAAGTCTGGGACACGCAAAGGAGAGTCCCTCCTTCCCATCTTGTGGTTGCTGGAGAGCACTCAATGGCAAAATGAGAACGGCAGGGAGGGGTTTCAGTTGTCCCGCCTCCAGTCCAGCGCGAGCTTTCTACATTCGATAACACTTCGGCTTATCGTGAGCTTCGAGCCACACACGCGCAGCCAGACCCCGACGAAGGACAGCGAGCGTGTACAGGAGGCCTCTGGAAGAGACGCCCTGCCGCTCTAATTCTTTGACTATTGCCTGCGGCGTGAGCTACGACATAGCCTCCTCTACACTCAAAAAGCCTGGCAGTTCAACGACGGAGCCGTAGAGTGCCCGGTCGCAGATTTGAAGCGCGAGGATCTGGTAGCCGTAGCACTTGGACGTAACTTGGACGTCAACGCACAGCAGCGACGTGGACTCGAAATCCACTTTCGGGTCCTCGCTTTTCGCCGCAGAGTCTAGAGGCAGCGGCGAGGCGCTGCGTTTCGGCGTCTCGCCGCAGCGGGGCGCCAGTCACGTGGCTCTCCTCTCATCCGTTGTCTGCCTCTCCACATTTTCCATTTCGGCGGCCACTTCTCGTGGCGATCTGCCAGGCTTTGTCAGTATATAGGAAGCTAGGGCTTCGAGCACGCACGTGTAGTCAGAACACGACGGAAGGTAACAAGCGTGTAAAGGAGGCCTCTGAAACGGACGCCCAGGCGTTCTGTGGCGTACACTTCGTGACGCTGTTAGCGCGAACACGACTTCAGCGCTTTTGCGTATTTTATTTCGAAAGGGTATTGGGGGGCATCAATATTTACCAGTTTGGTTACTAGCCAAACTGTACACTTTCCACCACCATGTTCTGATGACATACTGAATAGTCAGAGAAAAACAAAGAAAACCGGTGATGGCTTGTTCGCGCTAATTGTGTCGCTGAATGTGCAAGAAACGGCAACTCGTCAATTTTGCAACTTTCGTGAACCTAAGAGGTGACCTGATCTGCCAAGTAACGTGGGAAGTTGCATTTTTGCAGTAACTTCTTAGGTCTTTATGATTGCACAGGATGGTTCTATAACGACGGGAAAAATACGAAGTTTCGGACGTCATTTGTCAAGTGATAAAACTAAAACTGCTGCTAATGTAAAAAGAAAAAGAAAAAAAGATTTACGTGTAGCGAGACGCGCGCTAGCGCAAACAAAGATGCTACTATTTCTTTTTTTTTTTTTTTTTTTTCTGGTAGAAATTAAAGTTTGCTGATACGTTGCCAAGGCTGCACTGCTGCGCGAGCACGGGGCTTCGTCTTGCGTCTCATTAGAGTGCGCTCACGCTAGTAGCTTTGATAGCGCTGCGGAAACTACGCTACGGCCTTCACAGCATAGCACAAAAAAGTTTTTCGCATCGCTATCCTCATAAGACGCAATTTTGAATACGACAGTTCGACCGATAAATCGAAATAGCAGAAAAACTGTGCATGTGGCAATACTGACTTTTAAAAAAATTGTAACGTAATAATTTTTTTTTTCTTATCAAAATGTTTTTGTTACTTATATTCGTGCAGTGCCTGTCCCACTAGGTCAATGGCCCTCAAATGGGCCTCCGCTGACCCTTTGGGGTGGGCGAAGGCATTTTTAGATATTTAGGATCCACAAAGTCCCACTATAATGTCAGGTTATCAAACGTTTCTTTCTTCATGCACGAATAAAACATCACACCTCGTGTTAGTTTCTTCTGTAGTTACGCATTTATATCGAATATATTTGTAGATCGACGTTTTGTCACGGCGCTGTTCTTTCAAATTAGAGGTACTTATACCCGCAATCGTGACTATTTCCGACCCAACCAAACTATTGTAACCGAGATCCCCCCCCCCCCCCCCTCCCCCCTCCCTCCCTCCTTTTTTATGGCATCAGACGCTTCTCAGACTACGCAGATGTAAAGCGGGGAAGCTTGACGCCAGAGCGCTGTCGCAACGGGACAGAAGCTTGACGCGAGCGGCGCAG